>NC_134359.1:280837388-280887388 GCF_048569485.1 Anomaloglossus baeobatrachus
CGCATGCGCAGATGGAGCTCTTGGCTTAACATCTCATCTGGACACATGCCGCCTCCGGCCCATTGATCTCCCAGCAGTGGACTTAAGGAAAATGGTGCTCGGAGGTAGCGTATGTGCAGATGAGATTTCAGATTCTCATTGAGCTGAGAGCTCAATCTGTGCATGCGCCAACTTCAGAAATACGACTGCCGACGTTCCAGGCGAGTATGCTCCCTCATGAAGCAGAGCAATCACCTGGAACAAGGAGCAACTGGGAAAGCCCCTCCCAGCACCAGCGTAGGACCCAATGCTGAGAAACAACTCATCCACAGGAGCTCAAGACAATCTGCAGAGCATCTAAACCTGCAAAACGCTCTGGGCAACGGAACAGGCAAGTACTGGCTCTGCAGAAGAGCATGGCAGAACATAAAGCACAAGATGCTCTGCATATCGGAACTGTGATACCTGGACTCTCTATACTACCAGTGAGTACTGGGTGCAGAATTGTGTATTCCATGAGGTTCAGCTTTATACTCCCTGACTCCTGCTTGTAAGAGCTGACAGGGAGAAACCTATCTCAAGCAGGAGGCAGAGGAAAGACTCTGAAGCTTCATAGAACTACACTAGCACTCTGTTATGTGGCAAATATATTACATAGGATACACAGACTCTGAAGCTTCATAAAACTACACTAGCACTCTGTTATGTGGCAATACACTGAGACTCTGCAGAATACATAGCATAGGATACAATGAGATGCCTATCCTGTCCACAAATAACCAGAAGCTAATCATTATCCAGCAAACATATGTTGATTGATAAAAGTGAAAATAGGAAGATTTTAGGAACCTCATTGCCCTAAACAAGAAAAGATGAACATTTTGAGCATTTTCAGTTGATTATTTGTTGTGAACAATCACAAATAAACCCAAGGACAATCAAGACAACTAAGAATAAAAATATGGGTTCTCATTGCATTACCCACCTGGAAATAATGCAGCCCATCTTTCTGCGTGTCCTTTCAGGAACATTAAGCACAATTTGCTAATGTAATCCATTATTAGTCTGCTCACAGAATGGCCGCCTAACACCACATTAAATACCGAGCCTCACATTTTCCTTTGTATTGTATATGCCAGCATTATTTATGGACACAATAAGATGAATGTCCATGAATGAAATGTTGTTATGGGGAATATATTAAATATGTGCATTACTCAGAATCTCGTCGCTAGCTGTACGGACTATTCACATGAGAGATGTTAGCCGGGTTCATTTTTATGTGCAGAAAGACTTCGCACATTGATTCCCCCACGCTGTTAAAATGTGGAAAATAGCTGGAATGGCGGAAGAAATGTGCATGACAGACAAACACCTGGAAGAATACGAGCAGAGTGAGATGCTGAAGGGGAGTGAGGACAGATTCGCGAGGGGGATGAGACAATAATTCATCGCGTTATCATCAGCTGCACACCTGGGTGTTGTAAAAGCTAATGGTTGAGTTGGGGGGGGGGGAGGCAATATCATAAAAAGCTGTATAATAAATGTCTCGTCACACCGATGTGCTCCACACAATGGATTTCTAATGCAGTCGGGATGAGAGGCAAATTTATAATGTGTGTATAAATGCTTGTGCAGTAAAGCACACATCTGCTGTAAAATAGCGCCGCATGGTGGCCCCATGATTAGCCTCCTCACTAAAATGGGGTGCTAAAGGCTAAATCTGCGTTGTAGTCTACTCTGGCTGCTGTAGCTTAAAAACTTCCCCTAAAATGACCCAATGGAGGGTAACCGGTGGCCCAGGAGCTGCTTATGGCCTTCAGGTGTTCACCCTGTGGCCCCAGGATCCCCATTTCCTGCTGTGCCCAACTACATTGCTCTGTGTTACACAAGGAACCTGAGAACTGGCAATGTATCGGACTTGTTGTCCAGGCACCTCCCTTAAGAGGCAGATGCCTTAAATACCTGCAACTTCTCAGCTGACCAGAGAGGCACTTCCGGGTCAGGGTATGGTGGCTCTTTAATGAAAGTGTTGTGTCCACGTGTGCAGCTTTTGGGCAGAACAAGGAAGCTTGTGAGGTGCACACAGACTTAGAGAGAGCAGCATGGACCGGGGATGGCTGCCGGAAGTGTTTTCTCTGGCTGGTCTCCCCGAGATCAGTGATTGTTTTGTCTTGTTGGTCTACTAGGCATTGCTCCCACCTAGCCAGAATCCTACTCCACACTGGTGAGGGGCAAAACTCTGAAACAGCTGTCTGTGAATGGATACCTGGCCTTGGTATTTCCCTTGTCATATCTTTAAACTCGTCAAAGAGTTGGATATTGACTAAAAGGGCCACTTAATATGGTGGTTATGGTGGTCTCCTTAAAAAGAGCCACTCCTTGGCTAGGTCCTTCCCGGAGGGATATCTGGCTATTTTCTGTGTCGAGACTCCTAACAGAGGCTCCACTGACCTTTTTTGATTTGCATACTTCCAAGGGGGCAATGCACCTAGGATTTCACTGTGTTGAGCGCCTCTGATGGCTGCCGGCAGTGTTTTCTCTGACTGGTCTCCCCGAGATCAGAGATTGTTTTGTCTTGCTGGACCGGGGAAGGGGCAGCCACCGCAGGACGTCTGGGCAGGTGAAGGAACGACGACCCTGCCGGGGGAGGGGGACAGGACAGTGGGGGGGCGCCGGTATGGGCATTACAATGGGCAAGGTTTTAAAGATTTTTTTACATTATTGTTCTTCAGAAGCACATCGCTCTCCTGCTTCACAGCTTCGTGTGGGAAGGTGCCTTCCTCTTGATTGACAGTTTGGGCCGACACGGGTGAGCCGCTGGTCGCTATTTTGCATTCTTCACTGCACATGGGATGTGGTGAGTGTGGCCCCCATTGTGTTATATCGGTAGACCACCACTGTGCCAAGAAACTTGCTGAAACTACCAACTAATCAGGCTACGGATCAAGAAAAACGTTTTTCTTTCTTCTCTGACTTGTATTTTGAAAGCACAAGGTGAACCCAGTGTGAATGCCTGAGGTTTTACACATGTGTTTCTCCATGTACCTCCCAGCACAAATTTGCACACCCAAAATTCCGTTCTCAGAAAACGCCCCCACAAAACTGACTGTGCAGACCTGGAGACAAAACTGAAGAGAGACCTTCAGCCAAAAATGGAACATTTTACATAACTCCAAGTGCCAGTCACTTAAATGAACCGTGACAATTTTCCTGCACAGAATATCTCCACTATAGTGGCTTTTTTTTCTTTAAATTATTTCATCATTTATATTTAAAGAAAATGTGTTGTAAAAATGTCTCTTGATCCTCACCTAGTGGGCGGGCACTTCCTGTGTGATGTAAGAGCTGCACTGAGCCAATGAGATGCCCTTCACTAGGTTCTGCCTCTTTTCATTGAGGCAGAGAGGCTGCAGTTGCATCTCCCTCCTCCCCCTCTTTTAATTTTACTGTTATATACTAGATTTTTTTGTAAGGGAATAATGCCTGCTTTACACGAGACGAGCTATCGTGCGATGCATCGTCGGGGTCACGGTTTTCGTGACGCACATCCGGCATCGTTCATGACGTCGTCTCGTGTGACACCTCTGAGCGACGCAGTATCGCTCACAAATGGTGAGTCGTGTACTCGTCGCTCAGTTTTAAAAAAATTGTTTAATTAAAATGGCGCCGGTTGTTCATCGTACCCGGGGTAGCACACGTCGCTCCGTGTGACACCCCGGGAACGATAAACACAGTTTACCTGCGTCCCGTGGCTCCCGGCGGCTATGCGGAAGGAAGGAGGTGGGCGGGATGTTTAAGTCACGCTGTTCTCCACCCCTCCGCTTCTATTTGCCAGCGGCTGTGTGACATCGCTGTGACGCCGAACGTCCCTCCCCCTTTAGCAAGAGGATGTTCGCCGCCCACAGCGACATCGCTCAGCAGGTAAGTATGTGTGACGGGGGTTTCACGGCTTTGCGCTACACAGGCAGCGATTTGCCCGTGACGCTCAAACGACGGGGGCGGGTACGATCGATCGTGAAATCGCATGATCGGTCGTCTCGTGTAAAGCATGGATAAGTCTCTATAACCATTTCAAGGTTACCGGTCATCATGAAAATGCTATCCAAACTACTGGCATCATGTTATACAGCAGCTGGGCTAAGTGGATGCCTATATGGTTTTGTAGGATAGATTAAATATAGGTTTTATTAATTTAACACTAGAACACGCAAGCAATTCAATCTACCATAGAAAACAAATGACCTAGCAGGCCTGCGAGGCCCCAGGTATGCGTTCTAGGGTTAAAGAACAAGAAAACACCAGTGTTGGAGGAACCGGACCATCAGACATGTACAGAAATTTTAAATTTATTTACTTCTTAAAAAGCCAAAGAGAAATGGAGGGACCAAACCCAACGCATTTTAGCCAAGGCCTTATCCATGATTTAAGGGAACCTGTCACCAGATTTAGTGACTTTAAGCTGTGGCCACCACCACTGAGCTCCTAGATACAGCATTCTAACATGCTGTATATAAGAACCCAGGCCGCTGTGTAGAACATAAAAAATACTTTTATAATATTCACCTAGAAGGGCAGTCCGGTCTGATGGGTGTCGCTGCTCTCCGGTCCGGCACCTCCTCTCTTCTGCGATCTCTGTTCTCCTTCTTTCCAGCGCAGTGTGGATGACGCGTCTACATGATGCACACAAGCAGACATTGCGGTCCTGCGCAGGCGCACTTTGATCTGCCCTGTTGAGAGCAGATCAAAGTACTTTAATGCGCAGATGCGAGGAAAGGTTATGATGCGCATGCGCACTACAATACTTTAATCTGTCCTGAGCACGGCAGATCAAAGTGCGCCTGTGCAGGACCACAATGCCGGCTAGTGTGCATTATGTAGGATGCGTCATGTACACGGGCCTCAGAAGAAGGAGGACGGCGATTGCCGCAGAGATGAGCGCTGGACCAGAAAGCACCCTTAGGAGAGTATTATGAAGGTGATTTTTACGTTACACAAAGCAGCCTTGGCTCCTATTTACAGTATTCTCGAATGCTGCATATAAGAGCTCAGTGGTGGTGGCCGCAGCTTATAAATCGCCAAATCTGGTGACAGGTTCTCTTTAAGACTTAGGCTGAAGCGCGTTGGTTTTGGTCCCCCCATTTGTCTCCCCCCCTCCATTGGGGTGTATGTTTCCATGTTTTACTATGTGGCTTTTTAAGATTTAAATATTTTTTTTTAATTTTTATATATGTCTGATGGTCCGGCTCCTCCAGCGCTGGTATTTCCTTGTTCTCTGAAGTTTCTGCCGTGCGTAAGGTGACCGAGCTGATATTTCATGAACCAGGACCAGAATCTTAAGTTAGCTGACACAAATGGTCCTTGTGGTGCACATTTTATTAATTTAAATATATCTATTCTGGGTTAAGAGTCCAATGGGCAGAAGTGTTCAGAGACTTTATGAACCCATGACCACACAGGGAAAATTTTCATTGACTAAGTCACATTACCCACTGGACCCCTAAGCGACGAATGATAAGATGAGTAAGACACTCGGGGCAGGACTCAGTATTGTATTTGTGACTTCTTTTTGTCTAGTCTTTGGTGTTTTTCGCCTGTTTTTCATTGGCACCTTATTCTATTAATTTGCACCTTTTCTAAATTCTAATTTATAAGTCTTTATTTGTTTTGTATTTTTCCTTTTTTTTTACGTTCGCCATTACGGGCAAAATTTTTTGATTTCCAGATGTTTTCAGCTGGTTGATCCATTGTGATGTTTTGAAATTTCATGTATATCTAAGATATTTACGGAAACTTTTGCAACATTTTAGGGTAAAGGTGCTTTCATATTGCGTTGTTCCCCACATTCAGTGGTCCCGTCGGGGCTTACGTCTGAACCCCCTGGAAAATGTGATGCACTGATGACTATGGTGCAGACTGAGTCACCGTGTGCTCGGTCGGGCACTATTTTTGGGCATTTACGCCTACTAGAGGAGGACACCCAGACGCAGTCTACAAAACGGACTCTAGTAACTGTCAGCCCAATGATTGTTCAGCTGACCCTCATGGTGGCACAGGGCGAGTTGCCAGAGCCCAGGACAAATAGTGCACCCCCTAACCCAGTAATAATGTCCCAGAATTCTCCCTATACAAAATAATGCTCTCATAGTGCCAAATTAAAAAATAATGATGCCCCCCTCTTAAAGTAATAAGGTCACCAACGTGCCGTGAGACAAAAAACCTAAAGTTTCTATTCACTTCCAAGTGACGGAGTTATCTTCTCCCCTAAGCACAGAGCAAGGCAGTGACGCTCAGTGCTGGGTCTGTGAAGTCTTGTAAGCAGCACTCTATGGCCTACAGCAGGGGTCCCCAACTCCAGTCCTCGAGGGCCGCCAATAGTGCATGTTTTCAGGATTTCCTTAGTATTGCACATGTGATAATTTAATCACCTGCACAGTTGATGATTCCAACACCCATGCAATGCTAAGGAAATCCTGAAAACATGTACTGTTGGCGGCCCTCGAGGACTGGAGTTGGGGAACCCTGGTCTACAGGATGGTGGCTTTGGCCGGTGACTTCCTGCTCTACCAGAGGATCCAGCTGTACCAGCATCATGCTGACACCGATACAGATGAAAGTGACGCCCGCCTGGATGTTTGTGGAGAACTCTGGAATCAACAGGTACAATTGTTCAATGAAAACAATAAGTAATGCACTCTTGCTCCATGGCCTGTATGCACGCTCCTCTATGCACACTCACCACGCAAGACTCCATTGCTGAAGATAAAGCATGTTCAAGAAAGATGAAAATTTGCTCAACAACATTTAGACAAGCCTGTGATATACTGGGAGAATATAGTCTGGTCAGCTGGGCCGAAAACTAAATTCTTTGGATGCCATAATAGACATTCTGTTTGGAGGCCAAAAGGCAAATCACCCCCAAATCACCAAGAACAGAGAAGTTTGGAGGTGGGAACATCATGGTGTGGGACTGTTTTTCTGCATACGGCACTGGCAAACAATGAACAAATGTACCGAGACTTTCTTGATAAAAACCTGCAGCCATCTACCAGGATGATGAAAATGAAACGAGGGTGGATATTTCAGCAAGAAAATGATCCCAAACACACGGCCAAGAGAAAGAAAATAAAGTTGCTAGAATGGCCGAGCCGATCACCGGAGCTGAATCCAATAGAAAATTTATAGAAGGAACCCACAGGACCTGCAGGATGTCAAGAGTGTTTGTGTGGAAGAATGGACCAAAATCACACCTGAGCAATGCAGGCCACAAGTTTCTCCATACAGGAGGCATCTGGAAGCTTCTTCACCAACAAAGGCTTTTGGAAGAAGTATTAATTGAATTTCAGTAACCGTGTTCAATACTCTTTTCTCGTGTCACTTCTCATTATTTCATATAACTTAATTTATAGACATCTATGGTTTGATTTCTTTGCATGTGTGGATTGAATGGATTGTTACTGACATTTGGTGAGAAATTCAAGTGCAATTCAATTTAAGGAAGGGGTTTGGAAGGCAGAGTGAAGGCAAAAGGGCCAACAAGTGATAAGCATCTCTGGGAACTCCTTCAAGACTGTTGGAAAACCATTTCCGGTGACTACTTCTTGAAGCTCATCAAGAGAATGCCAAGAGTGTGCAAAGCAGTAATCAAAGCAAAAAGGTGGCTACTTTGAAGAACCTAGAATATAAGACATATTTTCAGTTGTTTCACACTTTAAGTATTTCACTCTACATGTGTTAATTCAAAGTTTCAATGCCTTCGATGTGAATCTACAATTTTCAGAGTCACGAAAATAAAGAAAACTCTTTGAATGAGAAGGTATGTCCAAACGTTTGGTCTGTACTGTATATATATATATATATATATATATATATATATATATATATATATATATATATATATATAAAATCTCCATAAAGACATGTTGCAAATATACAGGCACATGGGTCAGAGATTTGTGTCCAATCAGCGACAGTTAGGATGGGTAATACCTGTATGTAATATTTATTATTTCCCCATATAAACTATCATAAACTGAAAAGTTCAGGTAATTAGATGTAAACGCAAAAGTCCAGACAGCGAATAAAGTAGAACAAGACGGCAAAGCCTTTAGCGTGTGTTGGGTTAATGTCCGCTCGCTCTTTTCCTGTGTTGGCGAGCACGGTGGGGGGACAGGTGCACAGGGGCGGTCTGTTTTCCTGCCTTTCATTCCAAGAGGAAGAATTGAGCCTTGTGGCTGAGGCAAGATTCCTCCCGTTCTTCTCATTGCTGCCAGTAACCCAACGCCAGTTAAAAGAGCCGCCCTCTCCCCCCCGTCACCCACCTCAGGCTGCCTGGACTCACACCTGCACTTCTGACAGCTCTCTGGAAACAGGAGACCCGCACTTCATTTTATATTTCAATTAGACCAAGCGGTGATTAACAGAAAACATTCTTCCCACTCCAACATCTCTACCACAGCCGCAGCGATCAGGGACACCGACATCCCCAACCTGCGACTACTGCGAAGCATCAGCCATCACTTACCTCACCCTCTGCCGAACACCCTGCACTCACCTACCGAATATATACAAGCAGGATATATACTGCCAGGAAGCCATTACACTGCTCATATCTCCTCCTAATACACAGATATCAGGACACGGCCCCGTCCTCCTCCTAATACACAGATATCAGGACACGGCCCCATCCTCCTCCTAATACACAGATATCAGGACACGGCCCCGTCCTCCTCCTAATACACAGATATCAGGACACGGCCCCATCCTCCTCCTAATACACAGATATCAGGACACGGCCCCGGCCTCCTCCTAATACACAGATATCAGGACACGGCCCCGTCCTCCTCCTAATACACAGATATCAGGACACGGCCCCGTCCTCCTCCTAATACACAGATATCAGGACACGGCCCTGTCCTCCTCCTAATACACAGATATCAGGACACGGCCCCGTCCTCCTCCTAATACACAGATATCAGGACACGGCCCCGGCCTCCTCCTAATACACAGATATCAGGACACGGCCCTGTCCTCCTCCTAATACACAGATATCAGGACACGGCCCCGTCCTCATCCTAATACACAGATATCAGGACACGGCCCCGTCCTCCTCCTAATACACAGCCATCAGGACACGGCCCCGTCCTCCTCCTCCTCCTAATACACAGATATCAGGACATAGACCTGTCCTCCTCCTAATACACAGCCATCAGGACATGGCCCATCCTCCTCCTAATACACACACATTAGGACACAGCCCCGTCTTCCTAATACACAGATATCAGCACACGGCCCCGTCCTCCTACTAATAAACAGATATTAGGACACAGGCCCGTTATCCTAATACACAAACTTCAGGACACAGCCTCGTCCTCAGACCCGCTGAGCTCACAGATTGGCTGCAGTGCTGTTGACGTGACATCAGCGCTGCAGCCAATAACAGACAAAGGGAGCAGCAGACAAAAACTCAGCGATGGAGGCGGGAAGGTTGAGTAAAGCACAGTTTGTGTGTTTTTTAAATACAATGTCTGTGTATTAGGAAAACCCTTTTAGGATACAGTATATAATGCAGTTATTAATACATAGGTGCATGTTCCCACATATCAGTGATACATACCAGGACTTTGGAAGTCGTCGTTGTACTATTGCCTCCATATTGGAGGACCTTTTGCAATACAAGTCTAATGATAACTACAAGTTTTTATTTAGACAATACAGAGTTATAATTCGGTATTTTATTGATCCGTTTTCCTCTATATGTGTCAGTCTACCCTCCGATGGCTGGTCAGCCTCTGCGCCTGGCTCGGGCTGCTGTTGCATGTCCTGTTTTCGCTGGCTAGCCTTGCATACACCCCCAGTGTAACTATTTTGGAAGAAGATCATATATTTTGCTATAAAGTAGCAAGAATGTGCAAATAAAGTGTAGAGGAAGGATGAAGTGAAAAGTTCATATTTGGGCTGCATGCTAGAAAGAAAAATAAACAGCCAAGTGGCTGATATAGCCTTATGAAACAGGGAAGCAAAAAACACAAAGTGGTGGAGAGCGGGGAAAAGCATTGATCAGCACATTAGGATTTGCTGAGTGTTCGTATCCATACCATTCAGCTTCATAGTTGTGCACATGGCATCTAGATTGCAAGATCCTACTCAAAAGGTTTCACTTCAAATAAAGGCAAGATCATGCTATAAGGGAGCATTCACACTGCGCGTACGCTGGGAAAGTTCCTAAATTTCCATAATCCCCCATTTACCCATCAAAGGACAAATGTCACGTTCGGACAAGGCGATGTCCGGAGCACGGCGCAACACAGAGGTACAACGGGGATGGACAGGGAGAGGAAGGCTCTGACAATAGGGAGTGGGACAGGAGACCTTCTGACACTAACCTGTGTCTTAACCCTGAGCTCTCCTAATGTATCTATACAAGTACTTCCCTTCATCGCTGTCACGTGCCTATCTGTCCCTCCACTCACCTTGGCTAGAATGAAGGCCAGTGACTGCACTAGACTACACCTCTACAAAAGCCCAACATAGGGAAATATAGACAGACAGGGGACATAGACAAAAAGGACATACTTCAACTTCAAGCTGCAGCCAGACACCAAGGCTGCAGGCAACACGGCTCCAACAGCTACAAGAAGCTTCCTTCCTCCAAGGTGGTCAGTTCAGAATGAATTTCTGTAAATGGCATCAGGTGATGGGAAATATTTTTATTATTATTTATTAGTATAGCGCCATTTATTCCATGGCGCTTTACATGTAAAAAGGGGAACACATAATAGAGACAAAGTACAATAATCATGAGCAATATGAGGCACAGACTGGTACAGGAGAAGACAGGACCCTGCCCATGAGGGCTCACAGTCTACAGGTGATGGGTGAGGATACTGTCACGGGGATGTATGGATGGAACAGGGGCTCCAAGGCTGTCCCCAAGACTGAGACCCCTTCACTGTCCCTTATCCTGATGGTAGACTTGATGGTAGTCAGGATCGAGCATCCAACATGACCCCGTCTCCTGTCCATGCCCTAATACTACTTCCCCACACCGAGGGAGCGGGCCGGAGACCCAGTTACAAACACCCCACAAATAGTCACAGACAAGGGTAAATGAAAACTCGTGCACACAAAGGAAGGACAATATGTGCACTGGGAATTAACGCAAAAGGGGTAGGGAATAACTTCACAACTGGAGAACTCACACACCCCACTGAACCACAAACTGATGATCGCCATACAACTGGATAGCAAAAGGAACCATGAAACAAAGAGCTATATCCGGCCTAGAGCCCCAGCATCCAGAAGCTTATAAAGGCTGGAGATGGTGATCAACAGCCTGAGCTCCCAGCAGTTGATCACAGGCCAGCAGAAATTAACTATCACTGTGCTGGGGAGCGGTGAAGCCCAAGGCAGACCGTGCAACTAAAGAATCCCAGGCAGCTTTTTGTACTCTGCAGTGTGAACAGAGTCAGACGCCGCCATGACACCCAGCGAATGTACCGCAGAACACCGCACGACAGGTACAGTAGGTGAGGGTAGACGTGACTATTTAAAAGGGAATGGGGGTGGTCACAAACCGGATGAACCCGAGATGCAAGGAAAGAGTCTCTAACCCTTGCTGCACTAAAATAAAGCAAATACGTTTAATATCCAAAGTCTCACAAGACAATGTGAGACTCAGATCCCAAACCTGTCACATGTAATAATGCCAGCTTTTCCCTTACCTCGCAAAAAGGAAAAAAGTTTATATTCACCTAATCCAAGAAACGAATCCTCTTCTCCCCTACACACAGAGCCAAGCCTAAATCAGGCCACTGACATCCTGTAGGTTGCGAATAGGAAAGATTGTAGTGGGGCAGGGAATCTTTGGCTCCCTCTTCCACCATGGGATACAAATGTATGGGCATCATGTTGGCATTTGCCTAAATATATCATATTTTTTAAAACTTCTGAGATCTTGTGCCCGTAAGAATTTTGCTCTTGGGGATCAGTTCTTTGGTAGTTTCCCCTACACCATTTTTGCAAAATGCAATTGAAACTTATCCTTTTCACAACTATTTGTAAACTTGTATGCATTTTTTCTGGATGGCTATGCTTAATACAATGTCATTCTGTGTATTACAGGGCTTTATTATCAGTGTATAGAAGATAACTTAGATTACGATAATATTTATCGAGACACTTGTAAGGCAAGGAAAGAGAGACGGAAGGGGAGAGTGTCGAGACAAGAAAAGGGCGTGAGGGTGAGAAAGTGGCAGATAAAAGGCACAAGGCATTTCTATGGAGAATTGGAGAATCGGAGGCGTTGTGGAAATATTTATTTTAAGACAGAAGAGTTAATTTAACAGATCAAAACACTGCTCAACAGAACACGGGCAACGCCAAGGTGATGTTAACCATTTTCCTTGCCATTGATGGCCCAAAGAGCAGGACTTTCTTTTAAATCTTTTAGCTTCTAAATCATTTAATGTGAGTTATTCGTATTTATTGGTTTATTGAAGACGTCTTCTTCGTTTTACCATCCAGCAGATGATGGAAGAGTTCCAGCTCGTTCCTTATTACGTGTTAGGTTGTGAGCAGACATTATGAGCTTATTGCAGTCGTTTGGGGACTGTTGTACAAAGGAAAGCCCTCGCCAGACGCTGGAGAGGAAAGTTTTTGGTGCTGTTTGAAATGTCTGTATAATATTTACAGAAGCGAAAGATGAATGAACTGACTCCGGGGACTGAGAGGCTGGAGGGAGCCAGAGGAGGAGCGGTACTCTACGCGGTCCGGCCAGGGTCACTAGCTATCCGGACTCATGCAAAGACATGTGCAAGGACCCGATATGGTGGTGAATGGAGATTGCAAAATGCAAAATAGTAATTTTTAATCCCTTTCCAATTGGGTGATTTTTCACTTTTTCATCAGCTTTTGATCTTTTCTCCTCTTCTTTCAAGAGCCATAACTTTTTTTTTTATATGATGATGTAGCCGTAAAATGCAAACTTTTGCGGGACTAGTTGTAGTTCTGAATAACACCATTCATTTCTAGCACATAATCTACTCAAGAAAACAAAAATTAAAATGTAAAGTAGGGTAAAATGGTAAAAAAAAGAACTCGTAATTGTGATATTGTTTTTTTAGGTTCGATTTTCAGCCCACGGCCTCCCTCGGCCATCTACGTGTGGTGCTGCTGCCTCCTTCCCTTCCCAGGCCCTGTACATGCCGCACAAGGTTCCCGGGAGTGCACTTAAGAAGCGCGCACAAGGCCCTCCTTTTAAAGGGTCAGAATGTTATTTCCAGGAAATGCCTTTCAGCCTATGACTGTGTATCTAGGGCAACCTCCCATAATGGGAGGTGCCTGCGTAATGCCTCTAGTTAGTCAGTCTCCAGTCTGCTAGCTAGCTATTTGTCAGGTCCTGAGCTCCTGTCTTGCTATCCCTGTGTCCATCTCCAGTACCTGCCTTACCATAGTTGTGTACCCCTGCCGTGCCCACCATTCCTGTCCGTACCTGCCTGTCCAGCCTACCTCAGTCACTCCACTGTACCAGTCTATTCTGGAGTCCGTCACCTGTCCTCAGGGTCAGCTGCCACAGTCCCAATCACTTCCCTGGGAGTGGTACCTGACGTCCGCCTCACAGTGGGTGCTAAGTTAAGCCTCTCCCACTAAAGGGTAAGCCCGGGTCCCCCCAGTGGTCCAGTGGGTCCACTAATCCCACTCGCTGCCCCTACACTGGCAGCGAGCATTACACCTGGCATTCATTTTTTGTTAAAAATAACTCTAGGTCTGAGCAATTACAGTGATACCAAACATGTATGTCTTTCTTTAATATATTTAGTAACTAAAAAATGGCTGTGCAGCATATTGCGCGCCTGATGTCGGGATCACATGGCATGTGTCGGTCCAGGTTGGGACATTAAATGACACACTGTATATCGCTCTCCTGATGAGAAGGAAACGCGTTGAGAGTGGAGCCCTATTATGATGGCACATGCCTTATTATGATGGCACATATAGCTGACTGATATTCTGGATCCTGCAGCAATACCTGGGAGACCCGGGGGATCCACTAAATGTCAGCTTCTGCCCCACAGCGACCATAAGGAACACCAGAATATATCTACAGGAGACTGGTGAGACGGTTCCTTTATTTGTTATAGAGGTTATTGACCTATTCTGCCTCCATCATTTGTTGGACAGGGGTAGGCTGTGATAGAGGTCACTAAACCATATTGGAATCGCTGTGCCCTTCTATGTGGTGTATTTTTACACTTGAAAAACCTATAGGGTATTCATAGGGGATTACACCGTCCTACATCTGGCACATGCTGTTCTATGGATGTCATGATTGTTGGAAGTTTTTAACATTATCTGTTGTGAATGTCAGTTATGCTTTGGCTGCTGGGAGGCTCCCTCTGGTGGCCAGGAATGGTTTGGACCAGGTGTGTTGAGCAATGGGCGTTTCCATTGCTAACTCTCTGCTTATTTAAATCCTGGTCTGATAGCAGGCTATGCCGGATGTCAGTTGTTCTTTGTTCACCAGCCTGCTTCATTCTGCTCCACACCACATCTACCCCAGATAAGTGCTTGCTCTTTATTTGTTGTTTGGTTCTTTTAACCAGCGATCTGACCTGGTCAGGATCACTGCTGCATCGCTACATGGTCGCTGGTGAGCTGTCAAACAGGCAGATCTCACCAGCGACCAGTGAACAGCCCCCAGCCAGCAGCGACGTGCAAGCGACGCTGCGCTTGCACGGAGCCGCCGTCTGGAAGCTGCGGAGACTGGTAACTAAGGTAAACATCGGGTATGGTTACCCGATGTTTACATTAGTTACCAGCGCACACCGCTTAGCTGTGTGAGCAGGGAGCAGGGAGCCGCGCACACTGAGCGCTGGCTCCTTGCTCTCCTAGCTACAGTACACATCGGGTTAATTAACCCGATGTGTAATGCAGCTACATGTGCAGAGAGCAGGGAGCCGCGCACACTGCTTAGCGCTGGCTCCTTGCTCTCCTAGCTGCTGTACACATCGGGTTAATTAACCCGATGTGTACAGCAGCTACATGTGCAGAGAGCCGGAGCCGGCAGCACAGGCAGCGTGAGAGCTGCAGAGGCTGGTAACTAAGGTAAATATCGGGTAACCACCTTGGTTACCCGATGTTTATCTTGGATACAGCTTACCTCAGCTGTCAGACGCCGGCTCCTGCTCCCTGCTCTCTTCATTTGTCGCTCTCTCGCTGTCACACACAGCGATCTGTGTGTCACAGCGGGAGAGCGGCTTTGAAGAAAACGAACCAGGGCTGTGTGTAACGAGCAGCGATCTCGCAGCAGGGGCCAGATCGCTGCTCATTGTCACACACAGCGAGATCGCTAATGAGGTCACTGCTGCGTCACAAAAAGCGTGACTCAGCAGCGATCTCGGCAGTGAGCTCGCTGTGTGTGAAGCACCCCTTACTCTTATCTGAGTTTGTCATTTGCTGTGGTTGTTTTCAGTTTATTTACATGCAGGGATCTTCCCTTTCAGTTGCTTAGCTGGGAAACTCCCTGCAGTTATGTTTGGAGTATAGCTCCTATAAGTCCATGTGTTTGTGGCTTTTTGAATTTGTAATGATTCTTGTTTTCTGTTCATTGGTATGACAAGAGTGCCTGGTATAGGATGGAGTTCAGATCGTGCGATCCAAGGGCCTTTTTGTACTATCAGGAATTTTGAATTTTGCAGGGTTTTCTCTGCCCACCATCAGCCCCTTTCCTGTCCTTTCCTATTTTAGTCAGGGGGGGCCTCACCTTTTGCTAATCCGATCGTCTATCTGTGTATTGTGTTTTCCTATATCACCGCAGTCTTTGAATGTGGGGGGCTTGCTATTCTTTATCTATTTTCTGAGGCAGAGAGTTATTCATCCTTCTTTCAGGATAGCTAGTTCTTCGGCTGGGTTCGCGGTGCACAGGATGTTAGTTCACCCCTCGGCTACTTCTAGTGTTGATGGTTAGTAAGGGGATGGCGGCCAGATTAGTTGCCAATGATCTTGTCACCTTTTGCCAATGATTTGTGGTGGTCTTCCATGGTTCCGGATCATAACACTTATCTATTAAAAGTTAATTTTTAGGCGTTTTTTCTAGCTGGTATTTGGCTATTTCTCTACTTTTTGTATACCAGATCCAGTAGTTGCTAGAACGGCATAAAACAAACATTTTTTATTTTATGGATCTAGTTCTTGAGACCCAGAGGTTTTTTTTATTTTTCATTGATGCACCTGTAAGTAGGCTTTATATTTTACGTGGCTGTAAGGGGTTGGCAAACAGCAGGCGCTGGCATCCAATGTCCCATTGCCTTCTGCTGATGGGCCACAACTGACAGGGACTGAAGAGCAAGGACTGGGTCTTAGGAGAATTGTGGCACAGATACAAAATATAAAAGGCCGGGCCATCAGTAAAGAGGAGGAGTTGGCGCCACGACTAGTAGGGGAGCGGATGTGCACACAGTGAAGCAGGCCAGTGTCATCGGTGATGGCTGTATCCAAAAGCAAACTGAGTTTGGAGAAGACCTGAGCTCTGCCATCCTCAGAGGAACCCAAAGACCGAATACCATCCCCAGAGGAGGACAAGACTTCGTGGTCAAGCACCCCTGAGATTGGGCTAATGCTACTGAAATTTGTTAACCAGAATATTTAGTAGCTGTATGCAAGGGTACTTTCACACTTGCGTCGTTTGGCAGCTGTCGCAATCTGCCGCTTTGGCAAACAGCGCAATCCATTAACAGATGAGCGGTTTCCCATAGACTTGTATTGACGATGCATTGCGATGGATGGCCTTGCGTTGTATCCACCAGCTGATGCTGCGTTGTATCCGCCGGGCGGAAGAAACAGCATGTAGCGTTTTTCTGCTCTTCCCAGAGCGTCAAAAAAAAACGCAATGTGCAGGATTCTGTCGGTGTCCGTCGTTTTTATAATGGAAGTCTATGGTGGCGGAATCTGTCGGAATCCGTCATTTGACGGATTCCTGTGACGGATCCGTCTTTACACAACTGAGCATGCTCAGTTAAGTACATCGCTGAAAAAAAAAAAAGCTACAACGGATTGCGTTGTTATGCAGGATCTGTCACATCAGTTATGCCACTATATACAACGCATCCGTTACATCCGTCACCCAGCGCAATGCGACAGAAGCCGCACAACACAAGTGTGAAAGTAGTCTAATAGATCTATCGATTTTTATACAGCATATTGCCTACTGTGAATTGATTTGCCTTGTCTTGAACTTTTGTATCGTCTATTGATTACCCATCCCTTCTCTAGCCCCCTGTTGCTGTGAAATAAATACTTGTTGTAAGTCACCACTGAGTCACCTTTATTGCGTCGTAGCATTCCTGGCAACTGTTTACATTTGGTGTAGTCGGCAGGATGCAACATGCCAAAGCTGAAATGGTGGACCTGTCAGTGACCGAGACCACCAGGGGCTAGACTTCGTAATCTGACAAGGTTTACGGGGGTCAACTTGCTGGCACGGGACTGGGTATTTAAATCGAGTGAAAAGTATGCTACGCATGCATCCCAATCCCTTACAGGTGGAAATAGCTCTGCTGACCCTTTACGGAGAGGCTTGACAGACTGTTATGTTCCGACAACCAGGAGCCTGTGATACGGTAGACAAAGTCATTAGAGTTGTAGGAGAGATACATGGAAATACTACCGATTTGGGCAATCAGCGCATCAGTTTATTCCATCGGGTTGAGAGGGATGAGGTGCCTATTCAACCAGGAGTTCGGGTGCTGGTCCGGGTTAAGAGCCCTAAGAACAAGTTTGATTACCCCACAGGGTGACAAGAAGGGTTCACCTTGACAACCCGGTATATTAAGTCCAACTTGAAGGACAGGAGGAAGAGCCTGGTTGAGTATTGCATTGTAACCTGGTCTGCCAAAGTGTATCTGAAGGAGAAAAACCATAGAGTGAGCCCCAGAAGGAACAGCGAGAATGCCACATCCAGAGAGAGCAGGCGATGAGGTTGAATGGTTTGCGGTACTTAAAGAACCTTGAGAAGTGGAGCCCCCATCTCCAGCTAAGTCAGAAAGTGAGCCCATATCTGAATCTCCACAAGAAGCACCCAAAACCCCAAGTGTCCCTGTAGAGCTACTTCAGGAAGAACTTCGTAGAACTGAACATACCAATGCTGGTGTCCCACCTACGAGATATGCCACCGAGTTTATCTGGCAGAGTATAGTACAGAAGAGTGTACCATCTACTGACAATATTAGGACACTATTAGGACCTCCATCGAAAAACATCAAAGTGCGAAAGGAGTATCCTCACCCGAGGACTGTCAACTGAAAAGAAGGGAGGAAGTAAGGGGTTGGCAAACAGAAGACGCTTATATCCAATGTCCCACAGCATTTGTAATTATACACGGCCATCGGCTTATGAGCCAGAACCGACATGAACTGAAGTGTAAGAAGTGCGTTTCCTGGAAAGAATAGTTAGAAGGAAACGGTCAGCTAACAAATATGGCGCAGTTACAAAATATAAAAGGCCAGGTCATCAAAAGAGGCAACGACTAGCAAGGGAGTGGACCTGTACGCAGTGGAGCAGGCCAGTGTAGTTTGTAGTAGAAGTATCTGGAAGCAAATGAAGTTCAAAGAAGACTTAAAGTCTATCATCTTCAGAAGAACCTGAAGACCAAATACTGTCTCTAGAAGAACCTGAATACCGTTACCAGAGGAGGACCAGACCTCATCCAACACCAATAGTAGATAGTGAGAGCCTGGCTTCTCCAAAACATCAGTGACTGATCTCAAAAATGCTCTTTCCACAAACCGTTCCAAATTTTTTTGAAAGGCTTAATTATACATTAATGTCTATGGGTATAGAATAGGAAGTCAGAAAAGCTCCCGACGGTGGAATGTGGATGGGACACAGTGTACTGTATATAGCGACATTATCCATACCTTAATTCCTGTCCTTAAGTGGAGAGGGCCCATCTTATTTTGCTATAGGACTTAATAAAATCTAGTTTTGCCCCTGTCAGTAGAATTTTTTTATGGCGCTTTTTTAACAGACGCTTCTCTATAAGACTTGAGTAATGCCAAAAAATGTTTAAAAAAGGATAATAAACACAAATTCTAGCAAAAAAAAAAAACCATGGTCAATATTCTTGGAAGTGTGTGGAGCAGCCTAAAACATCTTATTGTGTATGACTTTGGCCGTATAAAGCAGACTAGCATCTAGAGAAAATATATATGGATTAGGCATCTTTCTTCAGCTTCAGGGATGTACTCTCTTACCTGTTAACCCTTCATATAAACCTAGTATCAGGATGCTTTTTGCTACGAAGAGTTGCGCAGAGGGCGGAGAAAGATCAAGTATTTTTCCTTTCATTTCGGTTGTCATGGGTTGGTGCTTGTCAGCTATTTTCAGGTCACTCAGGCTAATGAAAATCTTCTGCTCCTTAACTTAACTCTGCAGGTACTTAACCGATTCATTGCTCTATATCGTTTACTACCTGAATGATGCAAAGTGAAGACATTTTTTCTATACCTGTAAATGCGTTCTTCATCATCTGATGATCATAAGGGCAGATTTACAGGTTGCTGAAGCAGTCGGGAGCAGAAAAACTTCTGCATTGCACAGAGGTTAAGAAAATATACTAAGCAAGCATTTTGATAATGGCACTGAATTGCGTAGAGCAGATGTGATTCGATTCGTAGGACCAAGCCTAGCTGCCACGTAAAGGGATCTTTGGCAGTCGGACAAAAGCCATCCTACCTCCCGACCTTGCATGATGACGCATGTGTGCGCTACACCACAATGATAACATCGCGCCAGACCGGCTATTCAAAAGAGGAGCCGGGGATACCGTCACATAAAAGGTGGTTCTCACGGCTTCCATCCGTCAGCAATAGGTTACTGACCCGATCGCTGGACTAGTTCCTGCATATTGACTCGCACAAGGGCGGCACGGTGGCTCAGTGGTTAGCACTGCAGTCTTGTGGTGGCTCAGTGGTTAGCACTGCAGTCTTGTGGTGGCTCAGTGGTTAGCACTGCAGTCTTGTGGTGGCTCAGTGGTTAGCACTGCAGTCTTGCAGCGCTGGGGTCCTTGATTCAAATCCCACCATTGGACAACATCTGAAAGGAGTTTATATGTTCTCCCCGTGTTTGCGTGGGTTTCCTCCGGGTTCTCTGGTTTCCTCCCACACCCCAAAGACATACTGATAGGGATTAGATTGTGAGCCCCAATGGGGACAGAGTTGCCAATGTATGTAAAGTGCTGTGCAATTAATAGCGCTATAAAATTATTAAATATTATTATCTCTAGAGTTGACATAATTGGGAAAATCAGTAGTCTAAATGTGAAGAAACCATCACCACTTGGGTAAGGAATAATCTGGGTGGTTTTGCTCTTTATAGCCTCATGCACAAGTGTACAGTGGATATTAAGAGGCACATATACAATAAACCTATCGCCACTATGTAGTGACCCTCCAGATCTATGGGATTTTTGAAAGGTTGAGGTGCAGAAGTGGTGACCCTGGGGTGCTGTAATCACTGGGTGTGGCATTTTGCAAGCAATTCTCTATCACTCAATTGAAGCACATTTTCCCATTTTCCATTTAGGCCGATTTGAGAGGTCCAGATGGAGGACAAAATATTTTTTCTTGTCCTTTTGAAGGAGAATACTTGTGTCTGACCTCATCCTGGTACACTTTTATGTTTGGCACACTAGTTAATTTGCACACTTTGGTGCAGAAAGTCATCTTCTTGGCGCTTTCAATAAAAAATATTGCACATTATTATGTCAGTATTGTCTCTAGGGACGAAAAGCTAAATAATACAATATGTGATGGATTCATACAAATGACATAGGAGGAGTTCAGGGGTACAACAGTGGCAAAGAGAAATCGATGACTGCCATATTATAACTTTGTACACCTTAAAGGCTGAAATAATGCCCTAAGTACATACATTAATCAGCCATAACGTTGAAACAACCAATATTGTGTAGTTCTCTCTCATGTCACCAAATCAGCTTTGATTTATTGAGGCCTAGACTCCACAAGGAGATGTCCTGTGGTCAATGGCACCAAATGGGCCTTGGAGCACTTTGTTCACTGCATGCCAGGAACATCCTGCAAGACCTGAGAAAACCCACAACACCCGCCGTATACCAGGAACATCCTACAAGACCTGAGAAAACCCACAACACCCGCCGTATACCAGGAACATCCTACAAGACCTGAGAAAACCCACAACACCCGCCGTATACCAGGAACATCCTACAAGACCTGAGAAAACCCACAACACCCGCCGTATACCAGGAACATCCTGCAAGACCTGAGAAAACCCACAACACCCGCCGTATACCAGGAACATCCTACAAGACCTGAGAAAACCCACAACACCCGCCGTATACCAGGAACATCCTGCAAGACCTGAGAAAACCCACAACACCCGCCGTATACCAGGAACATCCTACAAGACCTGAGAAAACCCACAACACCCGCCGTATACCAGGAACATCCTGCAAGACCTGAGAAAACCCACAACACCCGCCGTATACCAGGAACATCCTACAAGACCTGAGAAAACCCACAACACCCGCCGTATACCAGGAACATCCTACAAGACCTGAGAAAACCCACAACACCCGCCGTATACCAGGAACATCCTACAAGACCTGAGAAAACCCACAACACCCGCCGTATACCAGGAACATCCTACAAGACCTGAGAAAACCCACAACACCCGCCGTATACCAGGAACATCCTACAAGACCTGAGAAAACCCACAACACCCGCCGTATACCAGGAACATCCTACAAGACCTGAGAAAACCCACAACACCCGCCGTATACCAGGAACATCCTACAAGACCTGAGAAAACCCACAACACCCGCCGTATACCAGGAACATCCTACAAGACCTGAGAAAACCCACAACACCCGCCGTATACCAGGAACATCCTACAAGACCTGAGAAAACCCACAACACCCGCCGTATACCAGGAACATCCTACAAGACCTGAGAAAACCCACAACACCCGCCGTATACCAGGAACATCCTACAAGACCTGACGTATACTGGGAACATCATAAAGACCTGCCATATACCAGAAATCCCAAACAAGATCTGACATATACCAAGACCAACCCACAACACGGGAAACCCATATAAAACCTGCAGTTTATTGGGAACACCCCACAAGACCTGCCGCATACAGAGAACACCTCACGAAACCTGTCACATACCAGGAATCCGATACGAAACCTGCCACATACAAGACCTGCCGCATGCAGTATACCGGGAACATCCAAGAACACCTGCCATATACCGGGAACCCCCACAGAAATGACCTGCTGTCTATCAGGAACACCCAACAAAATGGTCATATACTGGAAACAACCCACAAGATCTGTCGTATACCAGGAAACCTCAGAAGACCTGCTCTGTTCCAGGAACATCCCCACAGGAGCTGTCATATACCAGGAACATCCCCACAGGAGCTGTCATATACCAGGAACATCCCCACAATACCTTCCGTATAACATGAACACTCTACAAGACCTTCCGTGTTCCAGGAACATCTCCACAAGATCTGCTGTAAACCAGTAACACTCCCCAAGGCCTGCCGTATACTGGGAAGGGAACACCCCACGAGATCCACCGTATACCGGGAACAACCCACAAGACCTGCCCTACACTGGGAACATCCACACAAGATCTGCTGTATATCGGGCACACCCCACAAGACCTGCCAAATACTGGGAACACCCCACAAGACCTGTCTTATACCAGGAATAGCCCATAATACCTGCCATATACAGGAAACACTCCATAAGACCTGTTATACACCAGGAACACCCTACAAGACCTGCTGTATATTGGGAACACCCCCAAAAACTTGCCGTATACCAAGAAAACTCCACAATACCTGCGGTATACTGGTAACACTCTGCAAGGCCTGCCATATACAGGGAACACCCCACAAGACCTGCCATATACTGGGAACACCCCACAAGACCTGCTGTATACCGGGAACACCCAACAAGACCTGCTGTGTACCGGGAACACCCCACAAGACCTGCTCTATACCGGGAACACCCCACAGAACCTGCTGTATACCGGGAACACCCCACAAGACTTGCTGTATACCGGGAACACCCAACAAGACCTGCTGTGTACCGGGAACACCCCACAAGACCTGCTCTATACCGGGAACACCCCACAGAACCTGCTGTATACCGGGAACACCCCACAAGACTTGCTGTATACCGGGAACACCCCAGAAGACCTGCTGTATACCAGGAACACCCCACAAGACCTGCTCTATGCCGGGAACACCCCACAAGACCTGCTCTATACCGGGAACACCCCACAAGACCTGCTCTATACCGGGAACACCCCACAAGACCTGCTGTGTACCAGGAACACCCCACAAGACCAGTGTATACCGGGAACACCCCACAAGACCTGCCGAATATCGGGAACACACCACAAGACCTGCCATATACCAGGAACACCCCACAAGACCTTCCGTATACTGGGAACACCCCAAAAGATCTGCCGTATACAGGGAACACCTCATACGACCTGTCGTATACCGGGAACACCACACAAGACTTGTTGTATACTGAGAACACCCCACACGACCGTTTGTATACCGGGAACATCAGTAAGACCTGTTGTATACTGGGAACATCCATAAGACCTGTTGTATACCGGGAACACCCCACAAGACCTGCTGTATACTGAGAACACCCCACAAGACCTTCCAATTTGGACATTCTCTGACCAGTCGTTCATACATCATAATTTGACTCTCAGACTTACTTTTACCCATTTTTCTTGCTTTCAACATAACTTCAGAAAGTGACTGATCACTTGCTTATAATTTATCCCAGCCCTGACAGATGCCAATATAACAAGATTATCAATATTATCAGTGTCACCTGTCAGTGGTTGTCAGTGCGACTGAAAACCCTTCCGAGAAACAAGTGGATGGGTCAAAAATGGAGACTATATCTGTTTTATTATTTGTGACTTATATTACTGGTAAAGTGACTTGGCTACTAACATCTATTCAATGGCTATTAGAATATACTGTATTCTGCTAAACAATACCTCGGCATTCACAGTATACTGGTATATGGGAGAGGGGATTGGTAATACCGAGACAGCGCACATCTGCAGAGAGGAAGTGGGCGCTTGTGTAACGCATACACACACATACCTGCGGAGAGACACCTGCAGACACGTATACGCCACATGTCTGTCATTGCCAGGTAATATCAAGGAAATCCTCCTGTCTCTCTCCGCCGGGTGCTGATATTCATGAGAAAGTTCCCTAGATGTCCGTCTGTCTCCCCGTCCTTCCTTGTCACTCTGTCCCCATCCTCTGCCACCCACCTAGAACACCTGTGCAAGGAACATCCAAGTATAAAATGATTTTAGGACCACGGGTTTAGGAAAGAATCCTTTAATTAACCCTTTGATAACCGCTTCCTGCCATGGCTAATTTTAATTTTTGTATTTTAGGTTTTTTCCTCCCTTTCTTCCTGGAGTCGTAACTTATTTAATTTTCCATCGACATTGACATATGATGACTTGTTTTTTGCGGGACGAGCTGTAGTTTTGAATGACACTGTTCATTTTACCATATAATTTATTGAAAAATGGAAAATATATTCCAAGTAGAGTGAAATGGTGAATTTTTTTTCCAGTCAACCTATGGGTCTAGAGCCTGCGATCGTCTAATTGTGTGTTATATACTGCACTACTTCAGTAACGCAGAATATAGTTAACTGTAAAGTGCTGAGGAATATATTGGCGCTATATACGGTAAATAAAATTATTATCATAGTGAAAATCACAGTCTGCTATAAAGTGTTGTCTGTGGAGCATCAAGATGGTGGTTAGGAGGGTCTTCATCGGGCCCCCAACTATCATGGCAACATACCAGAACCCCATGATTACGTTTGATGGGGTCTGAACAGACAATAATCTGGAAGTGAGCTACTTAAATGCCACCGAAAAAGATTGATAGCACAATTTAGGTGCTTAAACAGCAGCAATCAGAGCTAGCCCTGATCACTGCTGGTAGAGGCAGGTGCTGGCTGCATAACAGCCAGCACCTGCTGTGTCTGGTTCTGGATTAAATAACACGATCACTCCATACAACTTCACCTGACATAGGATGAAATAGTAAGTCTTATATCGAGAAGTGGTTAAAGGGGTTTTCAAGTACTCAATGCACATATTATGAAGGTGCTTTTGCCAGGATACTGGCCTAAAGCAATTTCCAATGTCACAGTGAGTAACAGCAACACGGATTAGTGCACCCACTGATCCACACTGGGAACCCGGGCATACCCTTTAGTGGGAAGAGCTTAATTAAGAGCCTACCGAGAGGCAGAAGCCAGGTACCACTCCCAGGGCAGTGACTGGGTCTGTGTCAGCTGACCCCCAGGACAGGTATGGACACGGGTACGAACACAGGTATATGAAGGTACAGTCTCTAGTGCAAGGTGAGTACAGCAGGGATCGCTGAGGTAGGCAGGAAAGGTGGGCACGGTAGGGACAGACTAGAATGGGAAGGCAGACACAGGTACAAGTATAGGATGTGGGGCAAGAGCACAGGACCTGACAGCTAGACAGACAGGACATTGACTAACTCAAGGTGTTGTGCAGGCACCTTCCCACATTGGAATTGTTCCCTAAATACATAGTGCCATTTCCTGTAAATAGCCCCCAGCCCTTTAAGAGGAGGGCCGGTAAGTGGATTCCCAGGTATCCAGTGTGGCGTGCACAGGCCCCATGAGGAGGGGGGAGGCAGGAGAGCATGTGGAAAGATGGGACCTGGCTTCGGCGGTAAGCAAGTTGGCGTCCCTACGCTACACAGTGACTTTTGTCACTTTTATGCCAGCTCCGCCAAAGTGGGACAGGGCATGGTGAAACCCACCTAATATATTAAAATTGTGGTGTAACTTATGCCAGAAATGTTACGCTAGTCTGTGACTGGAATGAGAGTTCTGCAAAGCATACACCAGAGAGAAGATGTGTCTCTTAATGAATTACCCACATCTTACTCCTGCAAGCCCATCACTAAGACTAAAGGGTACTTTACAAGCCGCTATCTCGCTAGCGAGATCGCAAGCGATCGTACCCGCCCCCGTCAGATGTGCGACACGGGTAAATCGCTTCCCGTGGCGCACAACATCGCTAACCCCCGTCACACGGACTTACCTGCCCTACGACATCGCTCTGGCTGGCGATCCGCCTCCTTTCTAAGGGGGTGGGTCGTGCGGCGTTACAGCGACATCACACGGCAGGCGTCCAATAGAAGTGGAGGGGCGGAGATGAGCAGGACATAACCTCCCGCCCACCTCCTTCTTTCCGCATTTCCGGTGGAGGCAGGTAAGGAGATGTTTGTCACTCCTGCAGTGTCACACACAGCGATGTGTGATGCCGCAGGAACGACGAACAACATCGTACCTGTGGCAGCAACGATATTAAGGAAATGAGCGACGTGTCAACGAGCAACGATTTTTCACGTTTTTGTGCTCATTGATCGTCGCTCATTTGTGTTACACGCTGAGATGTCAGTAACGGCGCGAGATGTGCGTCACTACCGACATGACCCCGACGATACATCGTTACCGATATCGCAGCGTGTAAAGCCCCCTTAAAAGGTACTAAACAATCTTAATGAATTGGGCACTATGAGTTATTAGGGTTGTCTCTGTTCATTTAGTAGATACAAAGAGCTTCAATCACTTTGGAGGACTTGTGTAATGCTCCATATCCCCTGTGGGAGCGCTGTAGGGAAACAGAACACTTGCTGTTGGATTCGATCGCAGATTAGAGCCGATTACTTAAAATCCTGTTTGCAGTCAATTATCCTTCCAACATTACATTGAACAAAATGATTATTCCAAAAAAAGAGATCCACAGAAAAGTGCCACTCCTAGGACCCAGCTGGACTCCCTAAATGAGGGCGCATGATTGCGCCCTACCCGGTGGCTGACCATGCACCCCGATATATTACAACTTATAACGCAGCTGTTTCTGGCTTGTTAGTCCTCATCAGCGGTGGCCCTAAGGAGTAAGGTGTCGTATTCACAAATGCATCAGTACGACCACTTTGATGGACACTTAGGCAGTGATTTTTATGATGCATAAATATTTGGGAGGACGCAGCAGGAAAACATAAACCCCCAGCAGGGTACACGAAGCAGCACAAACACGCACACACAGGACGACAAACACACACAGCAGGACACACACCTTTCACTCAGCAAGCTGTGATTAGCATGACAAAGTACCCTTGGAGAGCAGCTCCGAGTGAGGACAGATTGGTCACACAGGATTAAGCAAAACGCTCATCTCTGTGTGCCCATGCCAGAGGAACCTTTGGGCCAGAAACCCCTTACCTTCCAGTATAAGCACGGGGCCAGAAACCATTTATCTGCCAGGACGAAAAAAAACCTTTATGTGCCAGCGAACGCACAAGAGACGATTCATAAACCTGCAGAATTGGATCCCTAAAAGTAAAACTAAGAGCAAAACCAACACTTTATTTTTGCAAAAGGAAATAAAAATGCACCATAATTATGGATATTTAGGGACTAACAAATCCTCCTTATTTCTGCCCGATTAGAGCATGCAAAAGTTGTATGAAATAGTCATCTGTAAGACCTCCCAAACAGCAGGGGGAGCTATTGGTTATATAGATCAGGTTATTATATTTTTTGGACCAGATTTGACTGCGTCTTGTGCCGCTGTCCCACATTGTTTGGCTCTAAACTTGCCAAGTGTCATGGCGGCATCCAACGCTGTTCACACTACAGTGTCTAACAGTCCTCACTATGCCTCCTTTTGTGCATCTGCGTTACACAGACAGGCTCAGGCGTCGACCAGCTGTGTCCTCATTTTCTGCTAGCCTGCTGGTTACCTCTTGGATCACATGTTGTGGAAGACCTATCACAGTCATTTCCTGCCTTTTTAAGATGGGGGAGCCTGCCTTCCCATGCCAACTATAGCTTTAGCTACACCGGTCTGTGTGCTGTTGTATCCCAGTCCTGATGGTGATTGTATTGCTTTGTGCGTGGAGTTCATGTGGAGATCTCTCGTCGTCTTGTTGTTTACCTTCTGCTTACCTCTTGGATCACATGATGTGGGAGTACTCTCACAGTCACTCCCCACCTTTTGAAGATGGACTTGCCTGTCTTCCCATGCCGACTATAGCTTTAGCTACACCAGTTCATGTGCTGTTGTATCCCAGTCCTGCTGGTGATTCTATTGCTTTGTGCGTGGAGTTGTTTTGCAGTTCTTTCGTCGTCTTGTGGTTTCCTCCCTGCTCTTATTTTCCTCCTTCTCACTTGTTGTCTAATATCTCTGTGTGAGCGTGCTATGTGATCAAGTGTTGGTTTCTCCTGTTTGTCCTTATCTGGGTGTTCTACAACTCCTGTCCCGGCCCTCCCCTGGGGTGAGGCAGAGGGGATATTAGATCAGAGTTGTCCATGAGCAGGGCAAGGAAGGCAGCGTAGACATCGTCACCATCAGAGGACCAGTTTAGGAGCCCCAGTCCCCAGTTAGCCATCACACTCCTTGATAGCTGCTTGCAAATCTGGCAAAGCTGCTGCCACGCTGCATTCTGCAGTGTCCATCAAAGATATATGTTGGATTTCCAAACCTAAATGTCGATTGGATGCCCCCTCCCCGAGTAGATATACAGTGGACTCTGTCTCCCACAGACACCTCTTTATGTTGTAGTGCAGAAGACAAAACTATGATCTACAGCAGTAAAAAGGTATACTTGCCGAACAGGGCAAAATTACCCTATCTGGTTTGTATCGGGTGAACGGGGGTCTGTGAATGTTTGTTGTATGTGCCAAAAACTTTATGGGCAACCTGTCAGGCGCTTTAAAGTCAAAAATCAAATTAAATGCTAGGTAGGGTAGCGAAAGACAAATTTCAATACATTTCCAGACCACAATTGGATATTTCATCTCAATGAAAAAACTAGGTAAAAAAGGCTGCAAGTGAAGTGTGGGTGGACTCCCAGTTGGGGCACCGCCGATCCTTCACATCATCCCCCATCTAGGCCAAATCCCCTTTACTAACATGTGACAGAACGGCCGGTGGTGCAGAGCTCACTGATACCAGCGCAGTCCAATAGGAAACACCGATGTAACAAGTCCGTCCATTACATTTCTTCCACCTAATTCTTCCCCCAACACCTGTGAGTGATATTATTTAGACGCAGAAGAAACCAAAGAAACTCACACATGGAGTGTAGACCCTGTAACGTTACAGAGCGGGGGGCCGAGTGCTGAGGACAGAGGGCAGAAAAGTCACCACCGCTCTGCTGACTCCATAATTCCAGAGTCCAGACCTCCTCTGGTAACATCAGCACAAACACTGCGCCTGATGGGAGATTCATGGCCGAGCAGCCATACATCACCAAGCACAATGCCGAGCAGTACATCACCAAGTACAATGCCGAGCCGTACATCACCAAGCACAATGCCGAGCAGCCATACATCACCAAGCACAATGCCGAGCCGTACATCACCAAGTACAATGCCGAGCCGTACATCACCAAGCACAATGCCGAGCAGCCATACATCACCAAGCACAATGCCGAGCCGTACATCACCAAGTACAATGCCGAGCCGTACATCACCAAGCACAATGCCGAGCCGTACATCACCAAGCACAATGCCGAGCCGTACATCACCAAGCACAATGCCGAGCCGTACATTACCAAGCACAATGCCGAGCCGTACATCACCAAGCACAATGCCGAGCCGTACATCACCAAGCACAATGCCGAGCCGTACATCACCAAGCACAATGCCGAGCCGTACATCACCAAGCACAATGCCGAGCCGTACATTACCAATAACAATGCCGAGTGCCGTACATCACCAAGAGCAATGCCGAGTGCCGTACATCACCAAGCACAATGCCGAGCCGTACATTACCAAGCACAATGCCGAGCCGTACATCACCAAGCACAATGCCGAGCCGTACATCACCAAGCACAATGCCGAGCCGTACATCACCAAGCACAATGCCGAGCCGTACATCACCAAGCACAATGCCGAGCCGTACATCACCAAGCACAATGCCGAGCCGTACATTACCAATAACAATGCCGAGTGCCGTACATCACCAAGAGCAATGCCGAGTGCCGTACATCACCAAGCACAATGCCGAGCTGTACATCACCAAACACAATGCCGAGTCGTACATCACCAAGCACAATGCCGAGTCGTACATCACCAAGCACAATGCCGAGCCGTACATCACCAAGCACAATGCCGAGCCGTACATCACCAAGCACAATGCCGAGCCGTACATCACCAAACACAATGCCGAGTGCCGTACATCACCAAACACAATGCCGAGTGCCGTACATCACCAAGAGCAATGCCGAGTGCCGTACATCACCAAGCACAATGCCGAGCTGTACATCACCAAACACAATGCCGAGTGCCGTACATCACCAAGAGCAATGCCGAGTGCCGTACATCACCAAGCACAATGCCGAGCTGTACATCACCAAACACAATGCCGAGTGCCGTACATCACCAAGAGCAATGCCGAGTGCCGTACATCACCAAGAGCAATGCCGAGTGCCGTACATCACCAAGAGCAATGTCGAACCGTACATCACCAAGAACAATGCCGAGTGTTGGGTGGAGCGGTGTAAAGCCACCACCATTGGATTCTGGAGGAAATTAGTTCTGTGCAGAGCCGGATCACACTTCTTTATCTGGTGGCTGCTGGAGGAGTCTGGGTTTGGTGATTCCAGGAGAACATTACCTGCCAGACTTCATTGAGCTCTCTGTACAGTTTAGTGGAGGAAAGATGATGCTATGGGGCTGTTATCAGGTGTCGGCCATGGCCCTTAGTTCTAGTGAAGTCTTAATGCTTCAGCACAAGAAATTGTGGACAAATGTAGCCTCCACTTTTGCAGGAACAGTTTGTAGAAAGCCCTTGTCTGTCCTCCATGATTGTGCTCAGTGGCGGAGTTTAGTGTGGAAGAAAATGACCTGCCACACAGGGACCGGACCTCAACCCCATCCAACATAAATAATGGAGATTGTGAGCCCGGCCGCTCCCCAACATCAGTGTTGCCTCACAAATGTTCTTCTAGATAAAAGGGGCAAAATTTCCCACAGACATCTCCAAATTCTTGTAGCAATCCTTCCCAGAAGAGCAGGAGCTGTTATATCTGCAGAGGCCGACTCCATATTAATGTCTGTGGATGTAGAATTGGAGGTCAGAAAAGCTCCTGTAGGTTCATAGTGTAGCAGGGCTTAAAAGACATCGATCATGGAGGTGGCTCCTGGAGGAACAATGTGGACTATCGGTGCACTTGCCAAGAATCGTCCTGCCCTCAAGACTCAAAGTTGATTTTTCTCAGCGATGGAATAGCCATTAGTGTCCGGGAAGGTTTGTTTAATCACGTCTTGCTCTATGTTACCCAGCAATGTAATCAGTTGAGTGACTAAATCTCCCGACGAGTTCTATTTGACAAATGAAGGCTGCAAAATGCCAACGAAATGTGTGGTTTTAAGTTTTAAACTTTCTAAAACAGTTGCAAAAAAAATAGAAGATCGTCCTGTCTTCAGGCACATATTGTAGGCTTTTCAACCATAAGTATTACAGAAATAACCGACAAAGCCAGGCTGGGATCCAGGGATCAATATTACAGAAATAACTGACAAACCCAGGCTGGAATCCGGGGATCAATATTACAGAAGTACCCGACAAACCCAGGCTGGGATCCGGGAATAAATATTACAGAAATAACCGACAAAGCCAGGCTGGGATCCGGGAATAAATATTACAGAAGTACCCGATAAACCCAGGCTGGGATCCGGGGACAAATATTACAGAAGTAACCGACAAACCCAGGCTGGGATCCGGGGATCAATATTACAGAAATAACCGACAAAGCCAGGCTGGGATCCAGGGATCAATATTACAGAAGTACCCGACAAACCCAGGCTGGGATCCGGGAATAAATATTACAGAAGTAACCGATAAACCCAGGCTGGGATCCGGGTATAAATATTAGAGAAATAACCGACAAAGCCAGGCTGGGATCCGGGGATAAATATTACAGAAATAACCAACAAAGCCAGGCTGGGATCCGGGGATCAATATTACAGAAGTAACCGACAAACCCAGGCTGGGATCCGGGGATCAATATTACAGAAGTAACCGACAAACCCAGGCTGGGATCCGGGAATAAATATTACAGAAGTAACCGACAAAGCCAGGTTGGGATCCAGGGATCAATATTACAGAAATAACCAACAAAGCCAGGCTGGGATCCGGGGATCAATATTACAGAAATACCCAACAAACCCAGGCTGGGATCCGGGTATAAATATTACAAAAGTAACCGACAAAGCCAGGCTGGGATCCGGGAATAAATATTACAGAAATAACCGACAAACCCAGGCTGGGATCCGGGGATAAATATTACAAAAGTAACCGACAAAGCCAGGCTGGGATCCGGGAATAAATATTACAGAAATAACCGACAAAGCCAGGCTGGGATCCGGGGATAAATATTACAGAAGTAACAGACAAAGCAAGGCTGAGATCCGAGTATAAATATTACAGACGTAACAAACAAACCCAGGCTGGGATCCGGGAATAAATATTACAGAAGTACCCGACAAACCCAGGCTGGGATCCGGGTATAAATATTACAGAAGTACCCGACAAACCCAGGCTGGGATCCGGGTATAAATATTAGAGAAGTAACCGACAAACCCAGGCTGGGATCCGGGGATAAATATTACAGAAATAACCAACAAAGCCAGGTTGGGATCTGGGTATAAATATTACAGAAATAACCGACAAAGACATGCTGGGATCCGGGGATAAATATTACAGAAATAACCGACAAAGCCAGGCTGGGATCCGGGTATAAACATTAGAGAAGTAACCGACAAACCCAGGCTGGGATCCGGGGATAAATATTACAGAAATAACCGACAAAGCCAGGCTGGGATCCGGGTATAAATATTAGAGAAGTAACCGACAAACCCAGGCTGGGATCCGGGGATAAATATTACAGAAATAACCAACAAAGCCAGGCTGGGATCTGGGTATAAATATTACAGAAATAACCGACAAAGCCAGGCTGGGATCCGGGTATAAATATTAGAGAAGTAACCGACAAACCCAGGCTGGGATCCGGGGATAAATATTACAGAAATAACCAACAAAGCCAGGTTGGGATCTGGGTATAAATATTACAGAAATAACCGACAAAGCCAGGCTGGGATCCGGGGATAAATATTACAGAAGTAACTAACAAAGCCAGGCTGGGATTCGGGGATCAATATTACAGAAGTAACCGACAAACCCAGGCTGGGATCTGGGGATAAATATTACAAAAGTAACCGACAAAGCCAGGCTGGGATCCGGGAATAAATATTACAAAAGTAACAGACAAAGCAAGGCTGAGATCCGGGGACAAATATTATAGATGTAACCGACAAACCCAGGCTGGGATCCGGACAATTACTACAAAGCTAAACAAGACCTATGACATTTACCACGGTTACCCTTATGTATGCCAACCGTGCCAATCATTCTGTCTATATGTGTATAATGGGTGCATATAAATTCCAAAGACGAACAAAACTTCACCACGACTTGATGTGTGCACAAGGAGATGAAGGTGAATGCTTCATTGGTTACTATGGGATTTTGTACATTTGCCTTCTTAGTAAATAACCCCCCCTCCATTGTCCGGGTGTCTTCGCTACCAGTCTACTGTACAATATTAATTGTGGCTTTTATGAATGGTAATAATGGCTAGAAGGTCAGGACCACCCCAGAGCGGTTAGATTTCAATTTGACGTTATCCTGAAGACCAATGTTTCATTTATAACTTCTTTCTTCGGACAGCATGGCGATAATAAGAGATAGCGTCCAGCTCGCTGCCACCCCATGTCTTTTGTGCCAGTGTCTAACACAATGGCATTCCCTGTGTGATGTAGGGGTGCTGCCAAGCAGTATTACTCCCCTATGCCACGCACTGGGGGGGCTGGCACTGACCCCCCAACACCCTCTCATTCTATTCATGGCCGTATTACCATATCAATGTGACTGTCACCCAGCTCTATCAGCAAATGTCAGCGGGAGATGAAAAGATACAGGGATACGAGGGGGGCTCTGGGAATAGGAGGTAGAGAGAGGGAAAAAGTAACAAATGTGAAGAGAAGGGGGGGGGGAAGAAATGCAAAGAGCTTAAAATAAAGAGAAAAAAAAACAAAAAAAAAACCTGGGAAAAGAAAAATGTGACCATAGAGATAAAAAGATGGCCGAAAAGAGCAAGAGGCTGAATGGAGGGTGTAAGTGTCGCCGAAGAAGGGTTTGGAGAAAAGTTACAAAATGATGTGTGTCCGTGCTTAATGGTAACATAACAATCTTACTAATGGACATACCGCTCTATACAAAGAGCACTACAACTCCCAACATGCCCCGACACGGAAAAATCATAATATGAGGGGCTGCTGATAAGTCTTTGGCTTTACCCAGAAAAATGAGATTGGATGATGAAACTTCCCATTTATTCTACATACTCTCTCCTGATGACAACACACTTCTTACATCGCTATTCCAGGTTCTGTAAGCCTAGCAAAAAAAAAGGATTTCGGTTGTGCCCCAAACCAGGCATCCGTAGCAGCCATGGCATCAGAAATGGTGTGAAATTTGGTACCTTGAGGTGTCTCTTCAGGTTTGGAAACAGATGATAGTCGGTGGGAGCTAGATCTGGTGAATAAGGTGGGTGGTCACCCAGCTGGAAGCCCGGCTCTGCCAGTTTTGCTGTGGTCGCTTGTGCAGTGTGAGTGGAGGCGTTGTCTTGCAGGAACAAGATTCCTTTGGACAGCTTTCCGCGCCTTTTGGCCTTCAGAGCTGCGTTCAATTGGTCCAAAGGTTCAATGTATTACCCTGCATTGATGGTGGAACCCTTTTGAAGGTAGTCCACTAGCAGCACGCCCTCCTTATCCCAGAACACAGACGCCATCACCTTAGAGGCGGATTTTTCACCCTGAACTTCTTTGGATGAGGAGAACCACTGTGCCTCCACTCTTGACTGCTCCTTGTTTTCAGGGTCATACAAATAAATCCAGGTCTCATCCATAGTGACCAGTCGATACAGGAAATTCTTATCAGTCCGGAAACGCTGACAAATGGACCGGGAAGATATCACTCGCTGCTTCTATGATCTGTTGGCAAATATTTGGGGACCCACTTTGCAGAATCTTCCTCATGTCCAAATGTTCATGGAAAATGACACAAACACGTTCACGGGAAATCCCCATGATGTCTGCTATTGCGTTAGCTTAAATTCATGGATTCTCCAGTATGAGGTTGTGCACAGCATCGACGATCTAAGGAACAACAACCACTCTCGGGCGTCCAGGACGTTCCTTGTCATTGGTGCTGAAGTGGCACGTTTTAAATTTGGCAACCCAGTTCTTAACTGAGGAATATGAAGGGCATTGATCCCCCAATGTCTGCGACATATCACCATGAATATCCTTCGCAGACTTTCCTTGCAGAAACATAAATTTTATCCCTCCTCTGCTCTCAGTTGCTGGGAATATCGCATTAGACTCCGCCAATTTGTTTTCCCGCGTGCGTAGAACACTGTGGCCATAAGCAACAAACACAACATTTTAAAAACATATATTAGACACATAAGGCTTTCATGTGATGTAACATTCATTACCATAGAAACAAAAAATGATCACAAAGCCAAAGACTTATCAGCACCCCCTCGTACAATTATACCATAATTTAAGTATCGAAGACTACAATTCCCAACATGACCCGGCCCCTGATACAATGCAGGGGGCACGCGTACCCCTGTGGCACAAAACACTCACCTTTTTCTAAGACAGACGATGGAGGTAACAATCCAAACATGTCGTTATAATCCGGGCCGTCTGTAAGAAATTAGGGACAAGTAAGAAAATAAACAGCGGCTGGATGAATTACACCATTGTGTCACTACACGGCCTTAGCGTGTTATTTCAGTTGTGGATGAGGACGGGTTTGTTGCCTTGACATAGTGGAGAGTCCCAGTCATGCCGCGGAGCGATCGCAGTGATCTTCTACCGTACGCGCAGCTTATTTATACAGCGCCGCCATCGTACGGATCATATAAGGGGACAATGGAAGGGAATTAATTTTGTAGGTTGAAGAGGAAACCGTCGTTCCCTGCCCCGCAGAGCTTACACTCCAAACTAAATAAACTCAGCCATAATACATGTATGGGAACATAATGAGAAAATCCTACACATAATGTATGTGTACGAGTATATGGGAGCGCAATCTGTGGTATAACTCTAGATGTTAAACTCCGAGTACTAGCATAATGTAGGCCCCTACTTGGGTTGATGGCATTCCCCCATCTCTCGAAATAATATCAGTAATCATTCATACTGCACACTATCTGGTGGCCCGAGGGCTGAATGCCACCGCCCTTATGTTGCCAACATGTGACCCCCAGAAGATCTCTGTCTTCCCCAGGACTTGATCTTTCCTATATATTTCATGTGTTTCTGCTCAGTTATAGGAACACTGGGATTTTTCCTAATTCCAAAAGCTGTGTCATCCCACCTTGATAGGGTGTGTGTATGCGTACGTGTGCTTCTACACGTGAATGTGCGTGTATGCTTGTGTGTATAGGTGTCTGCATGTGTGTGTGTATGTCTACTTGTGTATGTCTACATGTGTATGCTTGTGTGTATGTGTCTGCATGAGTGTATATGTAAGTATGTCGGCATGTGTGTATATGTAAGTGTATATCTGCATGTGTGTATGTATGCATATGTCTGCATGTGTATGTATATAAATGTATGTCTGCATGTGTGCGTATGTAAGTGTATGTCTGCATGTGTGCGTATGTAAGTGTATGTCTGCATGTGAGCGTATGTAAGTGTATATCTGCATGTGTGTATATGTAAGTGTATATCTGCATGTGTGTATGTATGCATATGTCTGCATGTGTATGTATATAAATGTATGTCTGCATGTGTGCGTATGTAAGTGTATGTCTGCATGTGTGCGTATGTAAGTGTATGTCTGCATGTGTGCGTATGTAAGTGCATATCTGCATGTGTGTATGTATGCATATGTCTGCATGTGTATGTATATAAGTGTATGTCTGCATGTGTATGTCTGCATGTGTGCGTATATAAGTGTATGTCTGCATGTGTGCGTATATAAGTGTATGTCTGCATGTGTATGTATATAAGTGTATGTCTGCATGTGTATGTATATAAGTGTATGTCTGCATGTGTGCGTATGTAAGTGTATGTCTGCATGTGTGCGTATGTAAGTGTATGTCTGCATGTGTGCGTATGTAAGTGTATGTCTGCATGTGTGCATATATAAGTGTATGTCTGCATGTGTGTGCGTATGTAAGTGCATATCTGCATGTGTGTATGTATGCATATGTCTGCATGTGTGTATGTATGCATATGTCTGCATGTGTATGTATATAAGTGTATGTCTGCATGTGTATGTCTGCATGTGTGCGTATATAAGTGTATGTCTGCATGTGTATGTATATAAGTGTATGTCTGCATGTGTATGTATATAAGTGTATGTCTGCATGTGTGCGTATGTAAGTGTATGTCTGCATGTGTGCGTATGTAAGTGTATGTCTGCATGTGTGCGTATATAAGTGTATGTCTGCATGTGTGCGTATATAAGTGTATGTCTGCATGTGTGCGTATATAAGTGTATGTCTGCATGTGTATGTATATAAGTGTATGTCTGCATGTGTATGTATATAAGTGTATGTCTGCATGTGTGCGTATGTAAGTGTATGTCTGCATGTGTATGTATATAAGTGTATGTCTGCATGTGTGCGTATATAAGTGTATGTCTGCATGTGTGCGTATATAAGTGTATGTCTGCATGTGTGCGTATATAAGTGTATGTCTGCATGTGTATGTATATAAGTGTATGTCTGCATGTGTGCGTATATAAGTGTATGTCTGCATGTGTATGTATATAAGTGTATGTCTGCATGTGTGAGTATGTGAGTGTATGTCTGCATGTGTGTGTATATAAGTGTATGTCTGCATGTGTGCGTATGTAAGTGTATGTTTGCATGTGTGCGTATGTAAGTGTATATCTGCATGTGTGTATGTATGCATATGTCTGCATGTGTATGTATATAAGTGTATGTCTGCATGTGTGCGTATGTAAGTGTATGTCTGCATGTGTGTATATGTAAGTGTATATCTGCATGTGTGTATGTATGCATATGTCTGCATGTGTATGTATATAAATGTATGTCTGCATGTGTGCGTATGTAAGTGTATGTCTGCATGTGTGTGTATGTAAGTGTATGTCTGCATGTGTGCGTATGTAAGTGTATGTCTGCATGTGTGCGTATGTAAGTGTATGTCTGCATGTGTGCGTATGTAAGTGTATGTCTGCATGTGTGCGTATGTAAGTGTATGTCTGCATGTGTGCGTATGTAAGTGTATGTCTGCATGTGTGCGTATGTAAGTGTATGTCTGCATGTGTGCGTATATAAGTGTATGTCTGCATGTGTATGTATATAAGTGTATGTCTGCATGTGTGAGTATGTGAGTGTATGTCTGCATGTGTGTGTATATAAGTGTATGTCTGCATGTGTGCGTATGTAAGTGTATGTCTGCATGTGTGCGTATGTAAGTGTATATCTGCATGTGTGTATGTATGCATATGTCTGCATGTGTATGTATATAAGTGTATGTCTGCATGTGTGCGTATGTAAGTGTATGTCTGCATGTGTGTATATGTAAGTGTATATCTGCATGTGTGTATGTATGCATATGTCTGCATGTGTATGTATATAAATGTATGTCTGCATGTGTGCGTATGTAAGTGTATGTCTGCATGTGTGTGTATGTAAGTGTATGTCTGCATGTGTGCGTATGTAAGTGTATGTCTGCATGTGTGCGTATGTAAGTGTATGTCTGCATGTGTGCGTATGTAAGTGTATGTCTGCATGTGTGCGTATGTAAGTGTATGTCTGCATGTGTGCGTATGTAAGTGTATGTCTGCATGTGTGCGTATGTAAGTGTATGTCTGCATGTGTGCGTATGTAAGTGTATATCTGCATGTGTGTGTATGTATGCATATGTCTGCATGTGTATGTATATAAGTGTATGTCTGCATGTGTGCATATATAAGTGTATGTCTGCATGTGTGCGTATATAAGTGTATGTCTGCATGTGTATGTATATAAGTGTATGTCTGCATGTGTATGTATATAAGTGTATGTCTGCATGTGTGCGTATATAAGTGTATGTCTGCATGTGTATGTATATAAGTGTATGTCTGCATGTGTGCGTATGTAAGTGTATATCTGCATGTGTGTATGTAAGTGTATATCTGCATGTGTATGTATATAAGTGTATGTCTGCATGTGTATGTATATAAGTGTATGTCTGCATGTGTACGTATATAAGTGTATGTCTGCATGTGTGCGTATATAAGTGTATGTCTGCATGTGTGCGTATATAAGTGTATGTCTGCATGTGTGCGTATATAAGTGTATGTCTGCATGTGTATGTATATAAGTGTATGTCTGCATGTGTGCGTATATAAGTGTATGTCTGCATGTGTATGTATATAAGTGTATGTCTGCATGTGTGAGTATGTGAGTGTATGTCTGCATGTGTGTGTATATAAGTGTATGTCTGCATGTGTGCGTATGTAAGTGTATATCTGCATGTGTGTATGTAAGTGTATATCTGCATGTGTATGTATATAAGTGTATGTCTGCATGTGTATGTATATAAGTGTATGTCTGCATGTGTACGTATATAAGTGTATGTCTGCATGTGTGCGTATATAAGTGTATGTCTGCATGTGTGCGTATATAAGTGTATGTCTGCATGTGTGCGTATATAAGTGTATGTCTGCATGTGTATGTATATAAGTGTATGTCTGCATGTGTGCGTATATAAGTGTATGTCTGCATGTGTGCGTATATAAGTGTATGTCTGCATGTGTATGTATATAAGTGTATGTCTGCATGTGTGCGTATATAAGTGTATGTCTGCATGTGTATGTATATAAGTGTATGTCTGCATGTGTGAGTATGTGAGTGTATGTCTGCATGTGTGTGTATATAAGTGTATGTCTGCATGTGTGCGTATGTAAGTGTATGTCTGCATGTGTGCGTATGTAAGTGTATATCTGCATGTGTGTATGTATGCATATGTCTGCATGTGTATGTATATAAGTGTATGTCTGCATGTGTGCGTATGTAAGTGTATGTCTGCATGTGTGCGTATATAAATGTATGTCTGCATGTGTATGTATATAAGTGTATGTCTGCATGTGTGCGTATATAAGTGTATGTCTGCATGTGTGCGTATGTAAGTGTATGTCTGCATGTGTGCGTATGTAAGTGTATATCTGCATGTGTGTATGTAAGTGTATATCTGCATGTGTATGTATATAAGTGTATGTCTGCATGTGTATGTATATAAGTGTATGTCTGCATGTGTGCGTATATAAGTGTATGTCTGCATGTGTGCGTATATAAGTGTATGTCTGCATGTGTGCGTATATAAGTGTATGTCTGCATGTGTATGTATATAAGTGTATGTCTGCATGTGTGCGTATATAAGTGTATGTCTGCATGTGTATGTATATAAGTGTATGTCTGCATGTGTGAGTATGTGAGTGTATGTCTGCATGTGTGTGTATATAAGTGTATGTCTGCATGTGTGCGTATGTAAGTGTATATCTGCATGTGTGTATGTAAGTGTATATCTGCATGTGTATGTATATAAGTGTATGTCTGCATGTGTATGTATATAAGTGTATGTCTGCATGTGTACGTATATAAGTGTATGTCTGCATGTGTGCGTATATAAGTGTATGTCTGCATGTGTGCGTATATAAGTGTATGTCTGCATGTGTGCGTATATAAGTGTATGTCTGCATGTGTATGTATATAAGTGTATGTCTGCATGTGTGCGTATATAAGTGTATGTCTGCATGTGTATGTATATAAGTGTATGTCTGCATGTGTGCGTATATAAGTGTATGTCTGCATGTGTATGTATATAAGTGTATGTCTGCATGTGTGAGTATGTGAGTGTATGTCTGCATGTGTGTGTATATAAGTGTATGTCTGCATGTGTGCGTATGTAAGTGTATGTCTGCATGTGTGCGTATGTAAGTGTATATCTGCATGTGTGTATGTATGCATATGTCTGCATGTGTATGTATATAAGTGTATGTCTGCATGTGTGCGTATGTAAGTGTATGTCTGCATGTGTGCGTATATAAATGTATGTCTGCATGTGTATGTATATAAGTGTATGTCTGCATGTGTATGTATATAAGTGTATGTCTGCATGTGTGAGTATGTGAGTGTATGTCTGCATGTGTGTGTATATAAGTGTATGTCTGCATGTGTGCGTATGTAAGTGTATGTCTGCATGTGTGCGTATGTAAGTGTATATCTGCATGTGTGTATGTATGCATATGTCTGCATGTGTATGTATATAAGTGTATGTCTGCATGTGTGCGTATGTAAGTGTATGTCTGCATGTGTGCGTATATAAATGTATGTCTGCATGTGTATGTATATAAGTGTATGTCTGCATGTGTGCGTATATAAGTGTATGTCTGCATGTGTATGTATATAAGTGTATGTCTGCATGTGTGAGTATGTGAGTGTATGTCTGCATGTGTGAGTATGTGAGTGTATGTCTGCATGTGTGAGTATATAAGTGTATGTCTGCATGTGTGAGTATATAAGTGTATGTCTGCATGTGTGAGTATATAAGTGTATGTCTGCATGTGTGCTTATCTAAGGGTATGTCTGCATGTTTGCGTATATAAGTGTATGTCTGCATGTGTGCGTATGTAAGTGTATGTCTGCATGTGTGCGTATGTAAGTGTATGTCTGCATGTGTGTGTATGTATACAAATAGCTGCCGCATTTAGTATTTAATAGAGTGAGGTAAATGATGGTATCCTGAAGTGAGAGGCTTCTATGTCCCCATAATGGGCACTGTGCATGACCAGGAATATCAGGGTTATATTTTTACTTATGTGGGACATACTGTACCCACACTGCCTATACCTCATTTGTGAATTCCTTTTGTGTGCATAGCTATTAAGTGGATACCTTTTACCATTGTGTGAAACAGAATTGTTGCCACCACTTTTATACCCCACCATTATCACACTGCCTGGGGTCACAGCCAACTTGGATTGTGGTTTTCTACGGATATACACATAGGATCTATTATATGACAATTGTGTGTTAGGTGATTACACTCGGTGAGATCTGATTCCTGGAATACAGCTCCTCATGATATAATCTTTTGTCTGTGATAGACTCTCCTGGTCTGTGATTTGTTTAATTAGTAGATTTAGATGTTTAGGTTCCCTATAACTATGCAGGGGCACAATAGGGACTTCTAGTGTCAGACAACTTGGAGTGGAGGTGACATTCTCTTGCATGCCTTTTGGTGTACAACCTCCGCGGATAGGTAGGGTTTCCTTTCTTAGGGTTTTACAGGAACCCCATCAATTGTCCGTTCCCTGTACCCCACGTGTTTCTATAGGTAACTTTTTCTGCTGTTATTTGGACTTTATTGACATTTTTAATGCATATCTATTAAAAATCAATTGTTTTAAAAGTTGGATTTTTTTCACTTCATCCTGTGAAAACAAACCATAAAGGATCACAGCTCGACATGTCAGTGTTCGCATATGAGCAGAAATGTAGGTGTCTAAATGCACCTTAAAGACCTGTGATGTACATTTTCGACATAGATTGCCAAGGAAAGTATAAAACCAGCTCAGAAGCTGAGCTTGCTTCTAACCAGGCAAATTCCAGCTGTGTAACCCAGCCGTCATCTGCCTTTATCTGCAGCAACCAGAGCTAGCCCCGATTACTGCAGTTTAAACAATTAAATGCCGCGGGTCCATCTCTAACAGTGCCATTTAAATGACACTATTGCCGATTCATGTATGCTGCTATTGGCCTACCATGATGTGTTTAGGGCAACAGATGGTTTAACATGGGCCTAGTGAATGCCCCATAACTGCCATCCAGGTCCTCGTGAGAGGCTCTGCTACAGGTCTCACAACATAGAAGAATTGTGATTTCACTATATATATTTATATATACACATTATATACACACACACACACATATTATATATATATATATATATATATATATATATATATATATATATATATATGTGAGGTAGCACGGTCGGCTGTGCAGCAGAAGACACGGGATCCAGGCATTAAGGTTCACAGCACACGGTTTTAATGTCCAAACAAAAGTCCATAACACAATACATGTGCCTCTCCAGCAGAAAACTCAGGGAGTTCTGTTCACTCCCTCACACCCGGCACACCTGCCCTCGTTCCGGTTTCCATTTAACCCTTCCTTCAGCCTGTAGGGAAACAGCATTAACCCTATAGTGGATTTACTTTCTATCATGGAGTGAGCACAACCGGGGCGAGACATACCGGCCGTCATAGATAACCCCGGTCACAGTCTCACATACCCCCCCCTCAGTTCAAGCGTGCGGGGTTGAACTCCAGCCATCAAACACGGGCCGCGGGACAAGGCATCGGCGTTGCCCTGCAACCTACCGGCCCGGTGTTCAACCGTAAACCGGAAGTTCTGCAGAGAAAGGAACCACCGGGTAACCCGGGCATTCCGTTCCTTGGCGGACCTCATCCAGACCAGTGGAGAGTGATCCGTCACCAAGCGAAACTGCCGTCCCAGCAGGTAATAGCGTAGGGACTCCAAGGCCCACTTGATCGCCAGGCACTCCTTCTCCACTACGCTATTATTCCGCTCGGGAGGGGTGAGCTTCCTACTCAAGAAGGTGACGGGGTGTTCCTCCCCCTGAACCACCTGAGACAGCACTGCCCCCAGGCCGACCTCCGAGGCGTCAGTCTGTACAATGAACTCCTTCCGGAAATCAGGGTTGACCAGAACGGGCTGTCCGCACAGGACCTCCTTCAGGGCCCGGAAGGAGTCCTCGGCCTGCGGAGTCCAGCGCACCATGACGGACTTCTTGCCTTTGAGAAAGTCCGTCAAGGGGGCTGATAGTCCCGCAAAATCCTTTACAAACCTCCTGTAGTACCCCACGATACCCAGGAAGGCCCTAACCTGCTTCGTGGTCAGGGGTCTAGGCCACTTCTGGATCGCCTCAACCTTGTTAATTTGGGGCTTAATCACTCCTTGGCCTATCACGTAGCCCAAGTAGCGGGCTTCCGTGAGTCCCAATGCACATTTCTTGGGATTGGCTGTCAATCCGGCTGTTCGAAGCGCGTCCATCACCGCTTGTACCTGTTCCAAGTGGGTCTGCCAATCGGAGCTGTAAATAATGATGTCATCCAGGTACGCTGATGCATATGCCTGGTGGGGTTCCAGCACTAAGTCCATCAACCTCTGGAACGTGGCCGGAGCGCCATGTAACCCAAAAGGCAAGACAACATAGTGGAAGAGACCCTCCGGCGTAACAAAAGCGGTTTTCTCCTTGGCGGACTCCGTTAGTGGCACCTGCCAGTACCCCTTGGTCAGGTCGAGCGTGGTAAAATATCGCGCCTGTCCCAGCCTATCAATCAGCTCATCCACCCGGGGCATGGGGTAGAGATCGAACTTGGATATTTCGTTCAATCTCCTAAAGTCATTGCAGAACCTTAAGGAGCCATCGGGTTTTGGTATTAGGACAATCGGACTAGCCCATTCACTCCGGGATTTTTCGATGACCCCCAGGCGTAACATTGTCTTTACTTCCTCCGATATGGCTTGTCGTCGAGCCTCCGGTACCCGGTATGACTTCAGGCGTACCTTCAGGTGGGGCTCGGTGACAATATCGTGTCGTATCAGACTGGTCCTACCGGGCAGCTCGGAGAAGACATCGGGGTTCTGCTGAACCAACCGTCTGGCCTCTCGCCTCTGTTGCTTGGTGAGGGCTTCTCCAATCCTTACTTCCGGTTCGTCCTCTCCGGAGGTCGCTGGAGCCGGATGAAAACGACCCGAAGAGGAGGGAGGTGGGGAAAAAACAGCCATCAGGCTTTCCCGTTCCTGCCAAGGTTTTAATAGGTTGACATGGTATATTTGTTCAGGTTTCCGCCTACCGGGCTGCAATACTTTATAGTTAACCACCCCGACTCTTTCCTTTATCTCGTAGGGGCCTTGCCACTGAGCCAGGAATTTACTCTCCGCCGTGGGGATTAATACCAACACCCGATCCCCGGGTTTAAAGGTCCGCACGGTGGCTTGTCTATTGTAGCGGCCGCTTTGCGCGGCCTGAGCCTCCTGTAAATGCTCCTTCACAATTGGCATGACCGCGCTTATGTGGTTCTGCATACCTAAAATGTGTTCAATCACACTTTTATGGGGGGTGGGCTCTTGTTCCCATGTTTCTTTTGCCAGGTCCAACAATCCCCGGGGATGTCGCCCGTATAACAATTCAAAAGGCGAAAACCCCGTGGATGCCTGTGGCACCTCTCGTATGGCAAACATCAAATAGGGAAGCATCATATCCCAGTCTTTCCCGTCTTTTGAGATCACCCTTCTTAGCATGGTTTTCAGGGTTTTATTGAAACGCTCGACTAAACCGTCCGTTTGAGGATGATACACAGACGTACGCAACTGCTTGATCTGGAGTAGCCGGCATAGCTCTTTGGTCACTTTAGACATGAATGGGGTCCCCTGATCCGTAAGGATCTCCTTGGGCAACCCCACCCGGCAGAACACAGCAAACAACTCCCGAGCTATAAGCTTCGCCGCAGTATGTCTGAGAGGTATCGCCTCTGGATACCGGGTGGCATAGTTAACGATCACTAGGATATGTTGGTGCCCTCGAGCGGACTTTACGAGGGGCCCCACCAGATCCATCCCTATCCGTTCAAAAGGGACTTCTATAATGGGTAACGGTACCAACGGACTGCGAAAATGGGTCAGGGGTGCGGTAACCTGACACTCCGGGCAGGTTTCGCAGAACCGTTTTACCTCCCCAAAGACCCCGGGCCAATAGAACCTTTGCAATATTCGCTCCTGCGTTTTCTTGACCCCTAGGTGGCCACTCATCAGGTGTTTATGAGCCAAGTCGAGGACCCGCCGGCGATGCGGCTGGGGCACCACCAACTGTTCTACCCCCACGCCCCGTATTTCATCTACCCGGTAGAGTAAATCCTGCTTAAGAGCGAAATGGGGGTACCTTACCTGGGCACCGGGCAGCTGTGCCACCCCGTCAACTACTGTCACCCGACTCCGGGCATGTATCAACGTAGGGTCCTGGAGTTGGGCTGTCCCAAACGTATCCGGGGACGCCTCCAACTCCGGGATGGGCTCGACCGTCTCAGCCTCTCCTGCCAATACCTGTAGGGGCGACCTACCGGGTTCACACTCTGTCCCTATCATGGTGACCCCTACGGCAGGTGTCCCGGATTCAGGATTGTAGGGCTCAGGTCCCGGACCCACCAATATCTGAGGGGACTTAGGGGGTCCCCTCCATAAAGTCCAAAAATAGGGCAGATCCCTTCCTAGGATCACGTCATAAGGAAGAGTGTTAAGAAGTCCCACCTCATGTTGCACCTGACCGCAAGGTGCTGTGATGGTGACAATCCCCGTGGGATAGTCGCGGCGGTCCCCATGTATGCAAACCACCCCCACGGTGCGTCCTGTGGCCTTTACTTTAGCCCTCAAGGTGGATCGCACAAGGGTCACTAAGCTTCCGGAATCCAACAATCCTGTAACCGTACATCCATTCACCTGTATTTGGCACAAGTGGGGCTCCGTCTCTGGGGAGACCAGGTCAGCGGTACACACCACCTGAGCATACATTGAACCCCGCCGGGTAACCCCACAATCCATGGGCTCCGTGGTGAGTGGACACTGGGCTTCCATATGTCCCACCCGCTGGCACCGCCAACATCTAATGGGGACGGAAACCCCCTTGACGGGTTGTCGTTTAGGGTACAGAACCTTCTGGACCTCAGGAATGGCGGCCGCGGCCTCAGACGGGACGGTAGGGGACTCCTGCACCGGTGTCAGCGGTGGGTCCTTGGCCCTAGGCTTGGAGGGGCCGGACCGACGGGCGGTACGCAAAGTCTCAGTGTCCCGTATCAAGTCCTGCGTAGCCACATGCCGCTCTACCAGGGACACTAATTGGTCCAGGGTACTCGGGTCACCCTGTCCGACCCACCGTTGAACGGTGATGGGTAAAGTGCGCACAAAACGATCCACTACTACCCTTTCCACCATTTGCGCCGGGCTCAGAGTGTCAGGCTGCAACCACTTTTTTACAAGATGCAACAAGTCATAGGCCTGGGAGCGTACGGGTTTGGCTTCCTCAAAGAACCACTGATTTACCCGCTGAGCCCGTACATAGGTATTCACCCCCAACCGAGCCAGTATTTCGGCTTTCAGGGTCACATAGTCAATGGCGTCCTCGGTACAGAGGTCCAGGTACGCTTTTTGGGGTTCCCCCGTCAGATAGGGCGACAATACCTCAGCCCACTGCGGGGTCGGCAGCTTTTCCCGCTCGGCCACCCGCTCAAACACCGCCAGGAACGCTTCCACATCATCACCCGGGGTCATCTTTTGCAACGCTTGTCTCACCGCTTTCCGGACGCTGCCGTCGTCACCCGGTCCCGGGGTTGTTGCTGCCGGTCCGGCACGGATCGACTTGGCCAGGAGAACCATCTGTTCTTGGTGCCTTTTTTCCTGCAATTGCAAGGCTTGCTGCTGACGTGCATTGGCCTGATCCATCTGTTCTTGGAATTTTTTTTCCTGCACTTGCAAGGATTGGAGCAGGTGTGCATTGGTCTGTTGCTGCTGTGCATTAGCCTGTTGCTGCTGTGCATTAGCCTGAGCCAAATGCTTTAGTATGTCCTCCATGGCGTCGCCGGGTTTGGGCTGTAGTATAGCCGCTCGAATCCAGGACATGCGCAGCTGGGTCACCAGGGATGGATGCTACACCTCACCGGCTGTCATGCCCGCATTCTCCACCATATGTGAGGTAGCAAGGTCGGCTGCGCAGCAGAAGACACGGGATCCAGGCATTAAGGTTCACAGCACACGGTTTTAATGTCCAAACAAAAGTCCATAACACAATACATGTGCCTCTCCAGCAGAAAACTCAGGGAGTTCTGTTCACTCCCTCACACCCGGCACACCTGCCCTCGTTCCGGTTTCCATTTAACCCTTCCTTCAGCCTGTAGGGAAACAGCATTAACCCTATAGTGGATTTACTTTCTATCATGGAGTGAGCACAACCGGGGCGAGACATACCGGCCGTCATAGATAACCCCGGTCACAGTCTCACATACCCCCCCCTCAGTTCAAGCGTGCGGGGTTGAACTCCAGCCATCAAACACGGGCCGCGGGACAAGGCATCGGCGTTGCCCTGCAACCTACCGTACGTACATACATACACACACACACACGTATATATATATATATATGTGTGTGTGTATATTATATATGCACATAATATAATATATATATATATACATACATACATATATACACACATATACACGCACACACATACAACACATATATATATATATATATATATATATATATATATGCATACAGTGGAACCTTGGATTACGAGCATAATTCGTTCCGGGAGTGTGCTCTTAAAACCAAGTTACTCTTATATCAAAGCAAATTTTCCCATAGGAAATAATTGAAACGCAGACAATTCGCTCCACAACCCAAAAATATTTACTGTATTTATACAATCTCATTACAGTAATACGAAATAATGTACTGTATTCATATAAATTATTACAGTCACTAATACAAAATACTGTACAGTAAAAACATATAAGGCAAATTAAACTGCACAACAGAATGGTTGGTGAGCAGGACGTGCACTATAGAGAGAAAAAATGATGTACAAATATGACAACTTTTATTCTAGTACAATACACAAAAAAAACAGACCCCAAATCTATTCTCCCCAAAACAAGAGCAGAACTAAGCCAAATGTGGGGTAGGTATACTGCACAGGCAAATACTGTAGATTACAGTACAAGCAATGTGCTGGCTGTACTGGTTAACAGAAAGTACAATACTGTATCCACAAATGCAAATTGATAGACATGCTATATAGTATATACTGTACTGTACAATTGTGTACTGTATACAATAAATATGTACAGAAAGTTACTTCCAGAGCGGGTCAGAGCGTGGTGAAAGGACAGAACCGGAAGTGTGCACAGTGAGGATTTGCTGTTATTGCAAAGCATTGCTCTCACACCAAGTTGCAATTTTTTAAAAAGCTTTGCTTGTCTTGCAAAACGCTCTCAAACCAAGTTACTCTTAAACCAAGGCTCTACTGTGTGTGTGTGTGTGTGTGTGTATATAATATATATACACACACACACACATACTACTATATTATATATACATACATACATACATATACACATACACATATATATATATATATATATATATATATATATATATATATATATATATATATATATATATATATATATATATATATATATATATATATACACATACAGTGCCTATAAGTAGTATTCAACCCCCTGCAGATTTAGCAGGTTTACACATTCGGAATTAACTTGGCATTGTGACATTTGGACTGTAGATCAGCCTGGAAGTGTGAAATGCACTGCAGCAAAAAAGAATGTTATTTCTTTTTTTTTTTTTTTTTAAATTGTGAAATGTTTATTCAGAGGGTCATTTATTATTCAACCACTCAATCCACCAGAATTCTGTTTGGTTGCCCTAAAGTATTAAGAAGTATTTCAGGCACAAAGAACAATGAGCTTTACATGTTTGGATTAATTATCTCTTTTTCCAGCCTTTTCTGACTAATTAAGACCCTCCCCAAACTTGTGAACAGCACTCATACTTGGTCAACATGGGAAAGACAAAGGAGCATTCCAAGGCCATCAGAGACAAGATCGTGGAGGGTCACAAGGCTGGCAAGGGGTACAAAACCCTTTCCAAGG
>NC_134359.1:280889888-281102388 GCF_048569485.1 Anomaloglossus baeobatrachus
CTCCCCCTTTGTGAATGCCAGCGCTCGTCCCATCTCTGGCCTTACTCGCTGTCTCCTTATATAGTATTAAATGTTATAGGCAGCCACATTCCTGGCACACGCAGGCAGCCTCACCCGTTCCTTCTCTCTGATCTTCATGACTTCTTTCAGTCTCCAGAGCTTGTAGCTCTCATCAAAGACTCATTCACCCTCTCGGCATCAGTCATTCCCACAGCCCCTTAAGAAACATTGTTTTCTCAGGATTCCCTCCCTCCTTCTGCCAATCGCTGCCCTAATCTGCCCTGCGCTAATCCCCGCCACAATATGCCAGTTGCTGTGCGCTGCGCCCCCATCTACGTATCACTTTTCATTGACAAGAAGGCTTCTCTAAACTGTCCCCAGTGAACTCTTAAAAGGTCACAACTTTTAAATTTTCCTGTGGAAACACAGGTGAAACAATGGGAATATTGAGGACCTTCGGGGAGTATCCATTACAGCGGGCGCAGGCGGAATCAGAGAGGAGCGGTCCGCGCTCTTTACCTGCCTCTATACCAAATACTTGTATTTCTTATTAAATAAACCCGCTACAGCATCTTAGAAATGTGTGTGTTTCGTTTGTTCCTCAGTTATTCCTCCTGGAAATATCAAATGACAACTGGGCGTTACCATTTCTTTAATCACTGGGGTGTGTTCTTGTCAAACTTAAAAAAAAAATATATGTTTCATGAGATATTCTCAACAAACCTATCTGACCACTGGGACCCCCACCGGTCCCAAGAATGGGGCTCTGAAATCCCCACCTGGATATTTACAGCATTTCCACAGAAAACGGATGGAACGGTGGTGCACATGCATTTAAGAGGCCGGTTTGTAATTTTGAGAATAACCCTTTAATATAGTATTAGAGGGCATGTCCACCTGTCACGGGTGAGAGACAGTCATGTGGTTTCTGGCCATAGAAGGTCACAGCGTTTGGCTGTGAAGAATGCTCCAACTTTCCATTGTTTCGTATTTGTTGATATAGGTAGCTTTTCTGCTGGATTCATCTCTCCCCCTTTTGGACCCAGCAGGAGCTCACCCTCCACCCATCAGTATTCTCTTGGTGCTTATATACCCCTTCCTTCCATTGGACTGGTGTTGGTGATATTTTTCAGTTCATCCAAGCCTTGGTTGCAAGTTTCTGGCTTGTACTCCTCTGTAGTATCGTTGCTGAATACTTTGCTGACCTTCTACCTGAGTCATCTGCAGATACGTAGTTCATGCATTTTCCCCCTGTGTGTCCTCCTTGTGTCTTCTCTAGTGTTTAGTGGGATTGACAAAGGGGTCATCCCATCCGTTCCCTATTTAGGGCCCTGCACTAGGGATACCTAGGGTCAGGTATCCGGCTCGGTGCATAGGTGCGGATCCTATCTAGGATGGTGAGGGACCCAAGGTTTGGTCAGGGGTCACCATCTCCCCCTTCCCTAGACACAGGGTTTCCCTTCCCTTTTTCTTGGTACTTCCCTGTACCTAGCGTGACACCACCTCTTTGTATTTTATTGATTCAATACATCCAATGACCCTCACGCGCATGGGATGAAAGTTGGGAAATGTAACAGATGCGGCTGACTATCAGCATGATGTGTACTGGGACCTGCCAACTCACACCCCAAAGGATGATGCTGGAGAAGAGAAGGATCCGGGCTGCTGGAATTTCAATGGTTGAACCCTTTCCTGTCGGGGAAGACACGTATGGCAGCAGCTTTCTCTTCTCTCTCCAATGACAACCTCGGACACAGACCTGTAGGGGGCAGCAGCTTTCTCTTCTCTCCCCAATGACAACCCCGGGCGCTAATCTGTAGGGGGCAGCAGCTTTCTCTTCTCTCCCCAATGACAACCCCAGGCGCTGATCTGTAGGGTGGGAGCAGCTTTCTCTTCTCTCCCCAATGACAACCCCGGGCGCTAATCTGTAGGGTGGGAGCAGCTTTCTCTTCTCTCCCCAATGACAACCCCAGGCGCTGATCTGTAGGGGGCAGCAGCTTTCTCTTCTCTCCCCAATGACAACCCCAGGCACTGATCTGTAGGGGGCAGCAGCTTTCTCTTCTCTCCCCAATGACAACCCCAGGCGCTGATCTGTAGGGGGGGAGCAGCTTTCTCTTCTCTCCCCAATGACAACCCCAGGCGCTAATCTGTAGGGGGGGAGCAGCTTTCTCTTCTCTCCCCAATGACAATCCCGGGTGCTGATCTGTAGGTGAGAGCAGCTTTATCTTCTCTCCCCAATGACAACCTTGGACGCTGCTCTATAGAGGGGAGCAGCTTTCTCTTCTCTCCACAATAAAAACCCCATGCGCTGATCTGTAGTGGGGAGCTGCCTCCTAGCTGACCGCAAATGTAGGGCCAGGTTAAGGCTATGTGCGCACTTTGCATTCTATTCCACAGTGTGTAAGTCACTGCATGTGCGTCTCAGAACGCAGCCGAAAAGCTGCGATCTGAGACGCATTGTTACTGCAGAATTCATGCGTTCTGGATGCTTGCTCTGCCATAGACAGAGAGGGAAAAGCATCCAGAACGCACATTTTTGACAGTGCGGTCCCCACTGGGCTCTGCAGCATCCCCATAGACTTGCAGCAGAGCCGAGTAGGACCGCACTGTCAAAAAGAGCTTGGTTGGCTGCGAGACAGTGCCGCGCGATCAGAATGAACTTGGATGCACTTCACCCGACTTCATTGTGATCGCGCGGCTCTGTGCGTGTGCCGCGGCTTGATTTGCGATCACAGGTGAAGGACTCACCGGTGGCCACAAATCTCCTGAGTGACTGAAGTGAGCCACGCGATCAGCAGTGCCGTCACTCAGGTTACCCGCGGCCAGCTCAAGTCCTCCACACGAGACCTGTGGCCGCGGGTAACCTGAGTGATGTCTCCGCTGACAATGCCACTCACTTCAGTTTCTGTGTGGAGCTGACAGGAGCGGCGGTGTTCTACTGCCGCTCCTGTCAGCTTCATGTAGCAGAGCTGAAAGCGTCGTGGGACCTCTGTGGATTACGCCGGACCTGGAGGGGTGTTTGGGGATTTTATTAAAGTGGTGAAATAGGGTGTTTTTTTGTCTTTTATTTCAAAAAAAGGATTTTTTTGGGTGTATGTGTTTATTTACTTTCACTTACAGGTTAATCATTGGGGGGTGTCTCATAGACGCCTGCAAAGATTAACGTAGGACTTAGTGACAGCTATGGGCTGCCATTAACTCCTTATTACCCAGATTGCCACCGCACCAGGGCAATTTTGGATGAGCCGGGTAGAGTCCCAGGATTATCTAATGGATGCGGCAATTCCGGGCGGCTGCTGGCTGATATTGTTAGGCTGGGGGCTCCCCATAACGTGGGGCTCCCCATCCTGAGAATACCAGCCTTCAACCGTGTGGCTTTATCTTGGCTGGTATCAAAATTGGGGGGACCGCACGCCATTTTTTTTTTAATTTATTTATTTTACTGCACTACATAGACCCGCCCACCAGTGACTGTGATTGGTTGCAGTGAGACAGCTGTCACTCAGCATGGGGGCGCGTCTGAATGCAACCAATCATAGGCGCCGGTGGGCGGGGGAAGCAGGGAATACGAGATGGAATAATGAGCGGCCCGCATTTTCAAAAGCTGGAGAAGCCGCCGCAGTGTGACAGCCGTGCAGCGCCGTGTCAGAGATAGGTCAGTGATCGGTGAGTATGAGAGAGGGGGGGATTAGGGATAGACCGACCGACAGAGAGACCGACAGACAGAGAGAGAGACAGACAGAGACAGAGAGAGAGAGAGAGGGGGAGAGAGAGAGAGAGTGAGTGAGAGTGTGGGTGGAAAATGCAACCAAAACGCACAAAAGAAGTGACATGTTGCTTTTTAGAACGCAGCCTTTTGGCAGCAGCCGAAACGTTGCATTCTAAAACGCAACATGCGGATGGAATTTGCACAATCTTCATACATTGTGCTGGTGGACGCAGGACGCATGCTTTTATGCTGCGGTGCAGAACGCAGCGTAAAAGCATGATAACACGCAACGTGTGCACATAGCCAACAAAAAAAAAGGTAGAGCGGCTGTGCAAAAAAACCCCTAGATTAAGTCTTCTTCTCTTTTGTGTATGTAGCTCTAATTCAGAACTATGTGTTTCCAATGGTTATAGACAATAAACAATCCCTGTGTAGTGTGATCTTGCAGTCATTTGTTATTTCATGCCCTTTTCTCCCCTATAAAGAAAAATAAAGATACTGAGACTACGCATAGGCTTGGGTTATGGTCATGTATTGGGGACAACAATTGTGCCTTTTTTATGTATATAGCCGCCGCCGTATTCCTCTACACATACAGTAAATCCCGGACACATTAAGAGGCTTTCATTAAATGTAAACGATATATTAGAAAGAGTGTTTGGCAATTATAAAAGTCCCGATGCCAGCTATAATACAGCCATGTTTGACTGCAGGCCTAAAAGTACAAGTGTTGGGTATACCTGGTGGAAAGCCAAAAGGTTCAGCGCTTGGTGTAATATTACTATGTATAATAGCAAATATAGAAGGGCACGTGCCAGTACAATATCGCCTGATCTGATGCCAAGTCTAGAGGTGCTGGTCCCAGACACAACAATGTCATATTAGATGCAAGTTATGAAAGAGCGGACGCCAGGTATCGGGGCACTGCGGGCCGACTTCTCAATAGTATATTGTATGGGTGCATGAAAATATAGCCGGAGAATATTAAGTGCAAAGCACCAGAGGTGTAAACTGACAAGTGTGGGGTCCACGAGTAAGATAACAATGGGTCTCACATTAAGGGTCTGGACTTTGACACTTGGGATAGAAGGGTCTTGTATCCCCTACTATCCATGACTCTTGAGCCTATTCTCTACCCCAACGCTTATAAATAATACCGTGCGGTGCTCGCTTATAAATAATAAAGTACAGTGCTTGCTTATAAATAATACCGTACGGTGCTTGCTTATAAATAATACCGTACAGTGCTTGCTTATAAATAATACCGTACGGTGCTTGCTTATAAATAATGCCGTACAGTGCTTGCTTATAAATAATACTGTACAGTGCTTGTTTATAAATAATACCGTACAGTGCTTGCTTATAAATAATACCGTACGGTGCTTGCTTATAAATAATACCGTACGGTGCTTGCTTATAAATAATACTGTACAGTGCTTGTTTATAAATAATACTGTACAGTGCTTGCTTATAAATAATACCGTACAGTGCTTGCTTATAAATAATACCGTACAGTGCTTGCTTATAAATAATACCGTACGGTGCTCGCTTATAAATAATACCGTACAGTGCTCGCTTATAAATAATACCGTACAGTGCTTGCTTATAAATAATACCGTACGGTGCTTGCTTATAAATAATACCGTACGGTGCTTGCTTATAAATAATACCGTACGGTGCTTGCTTATAAATAATACCGTACAGTGCTTGCTTATAAATAATACCGTACAGTGCTTGCTTATAAATAATACCGTACGGTGCTTGCTTATAAATAATACCGTACGGTGCTTGCTTATAAATAATGCCGTACGGTGCTTGCTTATAAATAATACCGTACAGTGCTTGCTTATAAATAATACCGTACAGTGCTTGCTTATAAATAATACCGTACAGTGCTTGCTTATAAATAATACCGTACGGTGCTTGCTTATAAATAATGCCGTACGGTGCTTGCTTATAAATAATGCCGTACGGTGCTTGCTTATAAATAATACCGTACAGTGCTTGCTTATAAATAATACCGTACAGTGCTTGCTTATAAATAATACCGTACAGTGCTTGCTTATAAATAATACCGTACGGTGCTTGCTTATAAATAATACCGTACGGTGCTTGCTTATAAATAATACCGTACAGAGCTTGCTTATAAATAATACCGTACGGTGCTTGCTTATAAATAATACCGTACGGTGCTTGCTTATAAATAATACCGTACAGTGCTTGCTTATAAATAATACCGTGCGATGCTCGCTTATAAATAATAAAGTACAGTGCTTGCTTATAAATAATACCGTACGGTGCTTGCTTATAAATAATACCGTACGGTGCTTGCTTATAAATAATACCGTACAGTGCTCACTTATAAATAATACCGTACGGTGCTTGTTTAAGAAGTATTTCAAAGTGATAAGACCTGCACTAGGGGGGGTGGTGAACCTGGAAAAGTAAGTAAAGAAATTCAAAGTAGTCCTGGCACTATGTGACTGGAGAATAGGAGGAGGACAGGGGACTCCTATACTGTTCCTCATCCTAGGGGACCCTAGGATATCCCTAACCTCCAGATTACCCCTGATGGTGGAGATGACGGAGTCCCATACCCTAATATTCTCCTGACCAAAATTAATCTGTTCCCTACAGTAAAGGAAGGGGCAGGAGTGAGATAATACAGATAAAGACAGTGAAAAACTAAAACTCAAACACACTGCAAACTCACAGAAATAAACAGTAAGTGACTAAGGAGAAAAGCAAGACAAGGAAGGCAGAAACAAAACCCCAACCACTCACAGTAATAAAGTACAACAACAACCAGTAAGTCAGGATCACAACACCTCACCAGACCAGTATAGAGAAGCTATAGATAGCATTAAAGGAAGTGTCCAGCCAGCATATAGGAGGGGAGTGAGTGTGACTGGTTCCCCCACAGCATGTGATCAGAGTAGACTAACATGTCCTGTGTATGGCTGGCCTATGAGCTCACTAGTGACTTTGTACCTTGCAGTTTATCCTGATTTTACACTGGAGGGCAGCTCTCTGTCCACTGTTTTAGGTCTCTTTCATAAGTCCATATAAAACACGTATGTTAAAATCTGATACCGGTGTCATCAGTGGTTTCCAGCAGTGTGCCATCTGTGTTTTTCCGGTAGGGATAAAAAAAAAAAATGAAATTACAAAGCTATACTTTGCATTGTTAAACACGTACAGCACATTGATGTCATCCGTGTGCTGTACGTGTTTTCACAGACCCATTTTCACAATGTGACTGTAGGATAAAAAGGTACAGGGGCTCCTATACTGTGCCATATGCTAGGGGACCCAGTGTTTTCTCCGGTACGTCACACGTATGCAAACACAGATGTCACACGTGTGACATACGCATGACACGTATGACTCATGTATGACCATAACCATGTGTGTGGCACGGACATCTGAAACCGGCCTAACCTCCGGATTACCCCTGATGGTGGAGATGCCGGAGTCCCGTGCCTTACTATACTTCTGAGTAAAGCTAATCTGTTCCCTCCTCCCCCCCAGAGAAGGAAGAGGCAGGAGTGTGATAGCAACACAGCTAAAGACAGACAGGGAAAAAAAAACTTGGACACACTGCAAACAGAACAGAGAGTAAGAAACTAAAAAGAAAAGCAAGAGAAGTAAGGCAGCAATAAAAGTACAACAAGCGTTAACACCACAACCGCTCACAGCAATAAAGTCCTACAACCACCAGTAAGTCTATATCAAAACACCTCACCAGACTAGTATAGAGATGCTATAGCTGGCATTAAAGGATGTGTTCAGCCAGTATATATAGGGAATGATTGTGACTGGCTCCCACACAGCATGTGATCAAAGGAGACTAACAAGCAGCCTAGCAGAGATTAACTCTTGCTAGCCTGTCTATGAGCTACCTATCTACAGGTCAATACAAGTGTCCACCTGCACTGATTATAGACATCCGAGAAGTTAGCAGACAGTGCCAGAATCTGTAGTCTCCACAGATCCTGACGCAGACATAACAGTTGACGATGATTGTAGAAACTTGCCTTTATTCAGCAACTTCAAGGAAGCGTTTCAAACCTATTTAAGCTTTCATCAACTTGGATAGGCGGAAACGTGTCCTTAGGCTATGTGTCCACGCTGCGGAAAATGCGCGGATTTTGCCACGGATTTCTCGCGGAAAAGCTGCAGATTTCCCGAAAATCTGCAGCTCAGGCACTTCCCAGCCATTTCTATGGTATTTTGGAAATGCTGTGCCCATGCTGCGGATTTTTCCGCAGCGGATTTCGTGCGGATTTTGATCCGGAAAAATCTGCAACATGTCAATTATTGTTGCGAATTTTCATCCGGATTTTGGCTTTAAAATTGGGGGAAAAAAAAAAATCCGCACCAAAATCCGCATCAAATCCGCGGCAAATCCGCACCTTTGAAAAGGTGCGGATTTTGCGGGAAAGCCGCGGATTTTGATGCAGAAAAATCCGCAGCTACATTCTCCCGTGGACACATAGCCTTAAACTTGCTGAATAAGGACAAGTCTTGCATTGTGAATGTCGGGACCTTTTTGGCCCAGAACCTTTTTTTCTGGGGAGGGTCATCTTGAACTGTCACTGGCGTTTTGTTGTTTAGGGGGGTGGTAGATAGATTTCTACCATAAACGGTGACATGTTCTGGGGTTCAGAAGACACAAATTGTTTGGGATTTCTCAATTGGACCTTTTTGGGGTGACTTTGATGGGGATGTAAATTTACCAGTGACTGGTACGAACGGATTTTATTTTTTTGCGGGGGGGACATCAAGAACGGACATGAGAGGGAAGATTCTAGCACTAACAATGCCATTTTTTAGGCTCTAGATTACCACTAATGTTTTGGTTTTAGAACATCCGCTGACATTTTTGGATTCTGGAACGGACCGTGACATTTTGACCTTAGACAGTATATAGACTTTGTAGTGTTACCATGGCTTCAGTTTAATACACCGTTTAGGCCTAGATTAAAATATATTGAAATAATTGCAAATTCAGCCAGAAAACATAGGCTAGTTACATCCAGTGTTATGTACTCTCAAGTGGAAAGAAGAGTCTCGGTTAATTCTGTTTCCAATGATTATAGCAAATATGGTTAATTCAGCAAAGAAATGTGGGATTAAATGATTGCCCTTCGAGAACACACAGCGAGTACAAGCATCAGCGGCGAAAACCAAAGCCACATACTTGTGTGGTTAACACCAAACACGTAACCACTGCACCATACCTTCAATTACACAGGGGTTCCTGAGGGATGGTTCGGATGAATATGGCACTGGTATGTGGTTCCCTGAAATAATAGGAGTGCAATAAAATTGCATATATTAATAAAAGCACTGGAGCAAAATAAATAGAAACATCAAATGTATATGAGTAACTTACAAAAGGAAAATCAAAGGTAAATTTGTGCAAATCAAGGGCAGGTGGCTGCAGGAACACAGAAACCTAATATTGATATTATCTTTGCACCATGAATTTTAAAGGACTATTCTCATCTCCAATATGTAGTAGGTGTAATAATAATAATAATAATAATAATAATAATAATAAGATTAGGAAATACCGACAATTAGAAATGTAGTATAGTTCTCCTGATTAGCTATGGCTCTTACCTCATGTGCAGGGCATTGCAGTAGCTTAGATATCCATGGTTATAAACATTAGGAACTTACTAACTGTTACTACATGAGTGGTCATACCCATGGAAAACTAGGCTCCTGCAATGCCCTGCACATGAGGTAAGAGACATAGCTAATCAGGAGAACTATACTACATTTCTAATTGTCGGAATTTCCTAATATTATTATTATTATTACACCTACTACATATTGGAATGGGATCTTGGAGATGGGAATATATTCGAAATCCTATCCCAATATGTAGTAGGTGTAATAATAATAATAGCAAATACTGCCAATTAGAAACGTAGTATAGTTCTTCTGATTAGCTATGTCGCTTAGCTCATGTGCAGGGCATTGCAGTAGCTTAGATTTCCATGGTTATGACCATTCATATAGTGACAGTTAGTTGGAAACCTAAGGTCCTGCAAATGTGGTAAGAGACATAGCTAATCAGGAGAACTATACTACATTTCTAATTGGCAGTAATTCCTAATATAATTATTACACTTGCTACATATTGGAATGGGATCTTGGAGATGGGAATATCTTTGAAATCCTATCCCAATATGTAAAAATAATAATATTAGGAATTACCGACAATTAGAAATGTAGTATAGTTCTCCTGATTAGCTGTTGCTTACCTCATGTGCAGGACATTACAGTAGCTTAGGTATAAACACTAGCAACTGTCACTATATGAAAGGTCATAACCATGGAAACCTAAGCTCCTGTAATGTCCTACATATGAAGTAAGAGTATCCATGGTTATGAACACTAGCAACTAAAGCGGGCTTTACACGCTGCGACATCGCTAATGCGGAGTCGTTGGGGTCACGGAATTTGTGACGCACATCCGGCCGCATTAGCGATGCCGTTGCGTGTGACACCGATAAGCGATTTTGCATCGTTGAAAAAACTTGCAAAATCGCTAATCGGCGACATGGGGGTCCATTCTTAAAAATCGTTACTGCAGTAGTAACGAAGTTGTTCCTCGTTCCTGCGGCAGCACACATCGCTGCGTGTGACGCCGCAGGAATGAGGAAGCTCTCCTTACCTGCCTCCCGGCCGCTATGAGGAAGGAAGGAGGTGGGCGGGATGTTACGTCCCGCTCATCTCCGCCCCTCCACTGCTATTGGGCGGCGGTTCAGTGACGCTTCAGTGACGTCGATGTGACGCCGCACGGACCGCCCCCTTAGAAAGGAGGCGGTTCGCCCGTCACAGCGACGTCGCCGGACAGGTAAGTATGTTTGACGGCTCTTGTGCGGCACGGGCAGCGATTTGCCCGTGTCGCGCAACAGATGGGGGCGGGTACCCACACTAGCGATATCGGGACCGATATCCCAGTGTGTAAAGCCCGCTTAACTGAATATATGAGTGGTCATAACCATGGAAAAGCTACTGCAATGCCCTGCACATGAGGTAAGAGACATAGCTAATCAGGAAAACTATACTACATTTCTAATTGGCGGTAATTCCTAATATTATTATTACACTTACTACATATTGGGATATGATCTTGGAGATATTCCCATCTCCAAGATCCTATCCCAATATGTAGTAGGTGTAATAATAAAATTAGCAAATAACGCTAATTAGAAATGTAGTATAGTTCTCCTGATTAGCTGTAGCTTACCTCATGTGCAGGGCATTGCAGTAGCTTAGGTATCCATGGTTATAAACACTAGCAACTAACTGTCACTATATGAGTGGTCATGAAAATGGAAACCTAAGCTCCTGTAATGTCCTACACATGAAGTAAGAGTATCCATGGTTATGAACACTAGCAACTACCTGTTATATGAGTGGTCATAACCATGGAAACCTAAGCTCCTGCAATACCCTGCACATGAGATAAGATACATATCTAAATCAGTAGAACTATACATTTCTAATTGGAGGTATTTCCTAACATTATTATTACACTTACTACATATTGGAATAGGATCTTGGAGCTGGGAATATCTCCAAGATCCTATCCCAATATGTAGTAGATATAATAATAATAATAATAATAATAATATATTATTATTATTAATAGCAAATACCTCCAATTAGAAATGTCGTATAGTTCTCTAGATTAGCTATGTCTCTTACCTCATGTGCAGGGCATTACAGGAGCTTAGGTTTTCATGGTTATGACCACTCATATAGTGACAGTTATGCCCTGCACATGGGGGAAGTGACATTGCTATACCTGAAGAAATATACTACATTCTAATTAGAGATGTTTTCTAATATTATTACATCTACTACATATTAGAATAGGATCTTGGAGATCTTTCATTCAGTTATGCTTAGGCTTCTACTGTAAAAGTAAAAAATTAGCCAGTTGGTCGCTTTCTACTGGAATATGGGGCAGAATAGAAAAAAAAACAAGATGGATAGGAATATAGCTATACGACTTGGATAAAATAGCCAGACGGGGAATTAAAAGTTGTTTGTTTGTCTGAGGATGAAACTTGCTTCCTGTGAAAGTCCTGTGATTACTGCAGCATCAGCGCTGAGTCAAGTAGTGTGTAGAAGCCAAATAAAAGAGGAGAGGGTGGTAAGTAAATCGTGAACTAGCCGGCTTGTAGAAACTGTGACCTGACCAGGACCGGGATGCGGCTCACTATCTGTAACATGGCAAACAATGATTTATTCCTATTAGAGGGTGGCACGGTGGCTCAGTGGTTAGCACTGCAGTCTTGTGGTGGCTCAGTGGTTAGCACTGCAGCCTTGCAGCGCTGGGGTCCTGGGTTCAATTCCCACCAAGGACACCATCTGCAAGGAGTTTGTATGTTCTCCCCATGTTTGCGCGGGTTTCCTCCCACACTCCAAAAACTTACAGATAGGGACCTTAGATTGTGAGCCCCAATGGGGACAGTGTTGCCAATGTATGTAAAGTGCTATGGAATTAATAGCGCTATATATTAATTATTATTATTATTAGTGGAGAAAGAACTGTGCAGCACAAAAGCAGCAAAGGTGATATACATTATGAGCTAAGGTATTATCTTTCACTGGTGGTATTTAAAGGGGTTATGTGATACCACGCAGTTCAGAATTGGAGGTACAACCCACCATATCCATATTTTTTCTGCTAAAGTTGATTTTTAGAGAGTAAATAGGTGCCTGATTCATAAAGAGTAACTAAACTTGAATATTGTAATAATTATGTACACCATGGAAGGTTACGAAAGTTTCTAATTCACTTTGTAAGTGATCTGACATCTTTTTTGGTTAAAAAATAGCCATCACGACCCTGTTTTTCCCTCTAATAGTCTGCCTTTTTGTTTTGATGCTGTTCTGACTATGGATTGTGTCTTAAAGGGACTCTTCCAGCATGTTTCCGCAATGTAATCTGAAGACAGCATGCTGTAACAGTTAAAACAGAGAATTCAGCCCTGAGCGTCTTATCTCGAAGTGTGTTTTGTTTACCTGCAATGTTAGTTTAAGCCTCTTATCTTTATCATTAGTGGGTCTCAGCAGGATGTGAGATGTACTCCGACTCCATCCCCTCTGTGATTAGGAGCTTCTGTCTATGGAAATTTTCACTGAAAGCCTGGTGTCGGTGGGGACAGCTCTCCCAGCACTGCTGCATACAAAAAATAAAATCTTTCACTGTGTCAGAACGGCTGCAGCCACTAATCTAAGTGATACATCATTGAACTCAGGGCCTCTTTGCCTACATCATGCTGCTCTCAGATGAGGTAGCAAAATACTGCTGACAGATTCCCTTTAAGAGGGTGAAAGACATTAAAAAGGAATCTGTCGCAGGATTTTGCTATGAAGTCTTGAGAGCAGTATAAATTAGGGGCAGAGACACTGATTCCAGTGATGTGTCATTATCTGGGCTGTATGGAAATAAAATCAGTGTTTTATAGGCAACAGATTATCAATACCGGACTAGGTGTCTCATACCTTCTAGTCCAACCTTGCTTCCACCACTGTTTAGGTCTTTATGTCAATATACAATGTACACAGAAAGCTGCCAATCAGTGGTGTGGGCGAGGTTACACATAGCTCAATATACCGAGCTCTGCTAAATCTGCAGCGAAGAAAACAGGGATTCTATCGAAATGCAGCACGCTGGATTCAGGGTCTCAGACCTTACATAATGCTGCTGTCATGGCACAGACTAGGGGAAAGTTCAGCATAAAGTAAAACACACAACAGACAGAGGCTTTAACAAGACAAACTAGGGGTACACAGAGGGGTACACTCGCCTGCCGCTATACCCTGCACTCCTAGCAGTCCCTATACAAGTTCCTCACCTGTCGCCGAGCAGGAACCTGAAGCCCTGAGAGACCCTGCAGTAAGCCCTGGCTAGTGTGTGGGAAGGTAAGGATCACTAGTCCAACAGCTGCACTAAAACAACCCACCAAGTGAAAGTAAGTCAGACAGGGGGGAAAAACAACACCAGACTAACTCCAACAACTAGGCTGCAGTCAGGCACTAGTACTGCAGCTTACACCACAACAACAGCAAGGGCTCCAGCAGCTCCTTCTACATCCAGGCCCTGAATCCAATTGGCAAAAGAGAATAACTGGCACCCTCTGCTGGAAGCAGAAGGTATATAAAGGGACTGGGAGTGATCCCAAAGTAAAAACACCTGACCAGGAGCCTGAAGCTCCTGACAAGGAAAACTGACATTAACCCTTGCCACAGCCAAAGAAAGAAATAAGTAGAGTTTCAGATGACAATGAGTGACTCTAGTCCTGTTCCTATCCCTAGTCTCAAAATACAGAGAGACGGTCGTGACATCTGCTCTCGGATTACATGGCAAAAAACTTAGTGACACATTCCCTTTAAGCACTCACTGACCCCTGGGGAGGTAGTGTGGTGTCGTCTTATCGCCCTGGTTCCTGCAATGAAGCACTTCCGCGTGCTGCAGGAGATAACACAATGATAATGTGTTTAAGCATTTGCACCACTGCGCCATTATCTCAGGATTGGTGGAAGTTCGAGCAGGCAAATCCCCGGTGGTCGGCAAGTGCCTACTTGTAAGAATAGGTTTCGGCTCCAGAAACTGCAGAATACTTCTTTCTTACAATAGAACAGTGCAAACCCGTAAAGTGATACCCTAAAAGAAAATTTTACAAAACTATTTGGATGCTTTAAATATAAATTTATTACCCAAGTAAATTTCTTCGCTTTCATATTGATCCCCATCATAAGACAATAATTAATTCCATGTAAAAGCCAAACTTTGCAATATGATTAATCCTTTTCACGTTTTTGTTATATTTTTCCCTATTTTCTGGGAGAGTTTTATAGTCAGGTGTGTCTTATGGTCCAATAAGTTAAGAAGCATTTCTGCACTTTAGGCCAATTCTCTTAAGAGCCTTCATGCATCTTCGACAGACGACATTGTTCATATTAAGATTTCATAAATACTTGTTTTTTTTTCCTTTTTAGGAAACAGAAATTATCTAAAATAAAAGTGAAAGAACAGAGTTTATAAACTAAAAATGTTCTGGCTAAAGAAATGCAGAAGCACAAAACAAGTAAGTGAACCCAGACAAAACGCAAAACGCAAAAACTCCCTTTTAATAATATATGTTCATAGCACTCTTCGTGTATACACCTGTTCCATGGAAGTCTTTGTATACAACTGGCGTAAATGCGAGGAATCTTTCCAGCCATATTCCTGTATGTACACACCCAACGACATGGGGAGAGAGACCTAGAGGTCCATTTCAGTTCTAACGTGGAAGCCGTGTTTTAGTGCCCATTTATTATTCTCCGTGTCTGTTCAGTAGATCCACGGTCCAGTTCTTGTGGCTGCTGTCATGCTAAGTATGGGGAAATAACAAGCAAACGGCAAAAAAGGGGAAGAGGGAAACACTGTGTCTAGGGAAAGGGGAGAAAGTGACCCCTGATAAAACCTTCCGCTTTCCCCTGGCACTTAGAGTGCCTTGCAAAAGTATTCGGCCCCCTTTAATGTTTCAACCTTTTCCCACATTTCAGGCTTCAAACATGAAGATAAAAATGTTAATGTTCTGGTGAAGAATCAACATCAAGTGGACACAATTGTGAAGTGGAACGAAATTTATTGCTTATTTTAAACTTTTGTAAAAAATAAATAACTGAAAATTGGGGCGTGCAATATTATTCATCCCCTTTAAGTTAATACTGTGTAGCGCCACCTTTTTCTGCGATTACAGCTGCAGTCGCTTGGGGTATGTGTCTATCAGATTTGCACATCGAGAGACTGAAATTCTCGCCCATTCTTCCTTTGTAAACAGCTGGAGCTGAGTGAGGTTGGTTGGAGGTGTTTGTGAACAGCAGTTTTCAGCTCTTTCCACAGATTCTCGATTGGGTTCAGGTCTGGACTGTGACTTGGCTATTCTAACACCTGGATATGTTTATTTGTCAAGCATTCTATTGTAGATTTTGCTTTATGTTTGGGATCATTGTCTTGTTGGGAGACAAATCTCCGTCCCAGTCTCAGGTCTTTTGCAGACTCCAACAAATTTTCTTCAAGAATGGTCCTGTATTTGGCTCCATCCATCTTCCCATCAATTCTAACCATCTTCCCTGTCCCTGCTGAAGAAAAGCAGGCCCAAACCATGATGCTGCAACCACCATGTTTAACAATGGGGATGGATGGTGTGTTCAGGGTGATGATCTGTGTTGCTTTTACGCCAAACATATCGTTTGACATTGTCTATATAGTTCAATTTTGGTTTCATCTGACCAGAGCGCCTTCTTCCACGTTTGGTGTTTCCCAGGTGGCTTGTGGCAAACTTTAAACAACACTTTTTATGGATATCTTTGAGAAATGGCTTTCTTCTTGCCACTTTTCCATAAAGGCCAGATTTGTGCAGTGTACGACTGATTGTTGTCCTATGGACAGACTCTCCCACCTCAGCTGTAGATCTCTGCAGTTCATCCAGAGTGATCATGGGCCTCTTCGCTGCATCTCTAATCAGTCTTCTCCTTGTTTGAGATGAAAGTTTGGATGGACGGCCGGGTCTTGGTAGATTTGCAGTGGTATGATACTCCTTCCATTTCAATATATTCGCTTGCACAGGGCTTCTTGGGATGTTTAAAGTTTTGGAAATCTTTTTGTAACCAAATCCGGCTTTAAACTTCTCCACAACAGTATCATGGACCTGCCTGTTGTGTTCCTTGGTCTTCTTGATGATCTCTGTGCTTTACACAGAACACTGAGACTATCACAGAGCAGTGCATTTATACGGAGACTTCATTTCACACAGGTGGATTATATTTATCATCATCAGTCATTTAGGACAACATTGGATCATTCAGAGATCCTCAATAAACTTCTGGAGTGAGTTTGCTGCACTGAAAGTAAAAGGGATGAATAATATTGCACGCTGCAAAATTCAGTTTTTTATTTTTACAAAAGTTTAAAATAAGCAATAAACTGCGTTCCACTTCACAATTGTGTCCCACTTGTTGTTGATTCTTCACCAGAACATTAAAATTTTTATATCTTTATGTTTGAAGCCTGAAATGTAGGAAAAGGTTGAAAACAAATCAAGGGGGCTGAATACTTTTGCAAGGCACTGTACAGTTAGGTCCAGAAATATTTGGACAGTGACACAATTTTGGCGAGTTGGGCTCTGCATGCCACCACATTGGATTTGAAATGAAACCTCTACAACAGAATTAAAGTGCAGATTGTAACGTTTAATTTGAAGGTTTGAACAAAAATATCTGATAGAAATTGTAGGAATTGTCACATTTCTTTACAAACACTCCACATTTTAGGAGGTCAAAAGTAATTGGACAAATAAACCAAACCCAAACAAAATATTTTTATTTTCAATATTTTGTTGCGAATCCTTTGGAGGCAATCACTGCCTTAAGTCTGGAACCCATGGACATCACCAAACGCTGGGTTCCCTCCTTCTTAATGCTTTGCCAGGCCTTTACAGCCGCAGCCTTCAGGTCTTGCTTGTTTGTGGGTCTTTCCGTCTTAAGTCTGGATTTGAACAAGTGAAATGCATGCTCAATTGGGTTAAGATCTGGTGATTGACTTGGCCATTGCAGAATGTTCCACTTTTTTGCACTCATGAACTCCTGGGTAGCTTTGGCTGTATGCTTGGGGTCATTGTCCATCTGTACTATGAAGCGCCGTCCGATCAACTTTGCGGCATTTGGCTGAATCTGGGCTGAAAGTATATCCCGGTACACTTCAGAATTCATCCGGCTACTCTTGTCTGCTGTTATGTCATCAATAAACACAAGTGACCCAGTGCCATTGAAAGCCATGCATGCCCATGCCATCACGTTGCCTCCACCATGTTTTACAGAGGATGTGGTGTGCCTTGGATCATGTGCCGTTCCCTTTCTTCTCCAAACTTTTTTCTTCCCATCATTCTGGTACAGGTTGATCTTTGTCTCATCTGTCCATAGAATACTTTTCCAGAACTGAGCTGGCTTCATGAGGTGTTTTTCAGCAAATTTACCTCTGGCCTGTCTATTTTTGGAATTGATGAATGGTTTGCATCTAGATGTGAACCCTTTTTATTTACTTTCATGGAGTCTTCTCTTTACAGTTGACTTAGAGACAGATACACCTACTTCACTGAGAGTGTTCTGGACTTCAGTTGATGTTGTGAACGGGTTCTTCTTCACCAAAGAAAGTATGCGGCGATCATCCACCACTGTTGTCATCCGTGGACGCCCAGGCCTTTTTGAGTTCCCAAGCTCACCAGTCAATTCCTTTTTTCTCAGAATGTACCCGACTGTTGATTTTGCTACTCCAAGCATGTCTGCTATCTCTCTGATGGATTTTTTCTTTTTTTTCAGCCTCAGGATGTTCTGCTTCACCTCAATTGAGAGTTCCTTAGACCGCATGTTGTCTGGTCACAGCAACAGCTTCCAAATGCAAAACCACACACCTGTAATCAACCCCAGACCTTTTAACTACTTCATTGATTACAGGTTAACGAGGGAGACGCCTTCAGAGTTAATTGCAGCCCTTAGAGTCCCTTGTCCAATTACTTTTGGTCCCTTGAAAAAGAGGAGTCTATGCATTACAGAGCTATGATTCCTAAACCCTTTCTCCGATTTGGATGTGAAAACTCTCATATTGTAGCTAGGAGTGTGCACTTTCAGCCCATATTATATATATAATTGTATTTCTGAACATGTTTTTGTAAACAGCTAAAATAACAAAACTTGTGTCACTGTCCAAATATTTCTGGACCTAACTGTATGTGCCGAGCAGGATACCTGGCCCTAGCTGACCCTAGACTGAGCCCTTAGTAATGAACGGACGGGATGAGCACTAGTCAACTCCACTAAGTCCTAAAGAAGACACAGGGAAAACAAACAACTTATCTCCAAGATGTTAGAGAGAGAAACAGCAACATACAACCAGGTTTCTCCAGATGATTACAAGCTGACTGCTTGCCATCAGGACCGTATAGGAACTTAACTATCACCAGCAGCATACCAAGGGCAAATGCAGGTATATAAAGACACAGAGAGTGAGGGACAATGATTAGCAGTTGAAAGGAAAAGATCACCAAAGGGTCCTAAAGGGGAAAGAGTAAACCTTAACAGAGAAGACACACAAACCTCCATTCCCACCACAGAGGAAAGGATGGAATATCAAGCAGCAGTTTTTCAGCCAAACGCAGCGACCTTCTGCAGCCAGACACCACAGGGTTGTTTATGATTAGCAACCTAAAGCAAAAGGTCTACGCAGGATCCTAAAGGGGAAAGAGTAAACCTTAACAGAGAAGACAGAAAACTCCATTCACACCACAGAAGAAAGGATGGAATATCAAGCAGCAGTTTGTGCAGCGCAATGACCTTCTGCAGCCAGACACCACAGGGTTGTTAATGATTAGCAACCTAAAGCAAAAGGTCTACGCAGGATCCTAAAGGGGAAAGAGTAAACCTTAACAGAGAAGACAGAAAACTCCATTCACACCACAGAAGAAAGGATGGAATATCAAGCAGCAGTTTGTGCAGCGCAATGACCTTCTGCAGCCAGACACCACAGGGTTGTTAAAGATTAGCAACTTAAAGGAAAAGATCTGCACAGGGTCCTAAATGGGAAAGAGTAAACCTCAACAGAGAAGAGACACAAACCTCCATTCACACCACAGAGAAAAGGATGAAATATCAAGGAGCACTTTGTGCAGCCGAACACCATAGGATTGTCTGTCAACCGTGACACACCTATGACAGCAGTAATGTGAACACTATGTTTATGGATCCATGTATGGTGCAAAAAAAAAAAATGTATGTTGAGCAATGGAATAAATAAAATTGGGTAAAATATGCTAAAGATTTATCATTTAAGCAGAGAAAAGGGTCTTCAAAAATATTATGGGGACCCACATATGTGAACATCAGCGTCGGTGGGTATTTAAGTGTGGGATTTTTTCATCAGTCATGAAACTTATCAATGATCTTGATCCCTGTTCACAGGATCGCTGGGGTCCCGGACCCAAGGATAGGGGGATAATGTGTATTATCCTGTAGACTGTAGGGTCCTCATTGATCATTGTATTGGATGTAAACCTCTCTTTGCATGTACAACTACATAGAATCAATGGTCCTCGAAAAATGAATCATAACAACAACGACTTGGGAAAATTTTAACTCAATAAAGAGTTAAGACGTCATTTCATCTCAGACATCACCTAACACATGGAGTGGTTTCTTGCTCGACCTTTTGATGCCCATTTTTGTGTCAGTGTCCGGGTCCACGGGAGGATTCACTATGATGACCTGGCTTGTCCTTTCTTTGACAAATTCCCTTAATTAATTAAAAAAATAAATCCATGACCTGATGACCCTGTGTAGTTTCCTATGGAGCCTCCTCCGGGTTTTTCTCGCATACAGGCAACATGAGTCATTTCCTTTCTTCCAACACCTTGCTTGGCTCTGTCTAATCTGGTTTCCACACTTAAGACTCTACTGAAAGAGCGAGGACAAGCCACGGCTGAGGACACGCTCTCTGTAAAATGTAAGGACCTGTATTTTATTTGTTTACGCTCTTCATTACCTTTCAGGCTGACCCCCACGAGTCTCCACTTATAGGACCCTTCATCCCGACATCTTCTGGCTGCCATCCTAATGAAACATATGAGCTTTAATTTGACATTAAGTGTTGCGATGCCTTTGACGTTCCGGTTCGATCCACGTGGCTTTCGGCTCTTTAACCTCCCGTCTGCAACCGGTGGCGTCCGTCATCTTCAATCTTTGATCTTTTAGGAATTTGCAATGGTCTCCGATTTTCGTGTTTTGCTGGGATGAAGAATTGCACTAACCCAAGAAGACGCCAATTCTTTTCACCTTTTTGTACTGGGCATATTATTGGTTATTAAACATTTTGGTAAAAAATACAACGTTACAGGATTTCTCAGTGGAAAAACAAAAAAAAATTGCTTTAATCCAACTCAAACAAAAATTGGCTTTTTATTGATTTATCGCATCCAAGTCAATTGAATGTAGAGCTGCGTTCTCCCCTATGGAGGTGTGGAGAGGGGCGACAATGAAGGCTTTTGGAAAGGGTAAGTCAAGGTGGTCAAGTAACTTCAAGTATGTTCATAACTAGGGATGATCGAATACTTCAAATATTCAGCTTCGAATATTTTCCGAATAGGTCGCCGATATGCGAATATTCGATGCACAATCTAAGTCTATGGGAAGCCCGAATAGTTCCAAATAGTTGTTATTCGGGTTTCTCATAGACTTACATTGCGCATGGAATATTCGCGAATAGAGGCGACCTATTCGGAAAATATTCCCGAAGCTAAATATTTGAGGTATTCGATCATCCCTATTCATAAAAGTTGGATTTACTTGAGTCCCCAGCCGAAATCCAAGGCTGACACTTATTGTGCGCATCCGTACCAGTATTAACCCTAGAGGACACTTTTCTGTTCTCTGCCTAAATGGAGCCCAATGGATAAGTTTGATGAATATTACAAACATAGGCGGCAATAACAATGTGAACGGAGCCCAAATAGTCTTCATATATTCAGTAATCTTAAAGTGGACAACCCCTTCTTAACAGCTACCTGCTCTCTTAAAATAATAACAAATACATATTTACCTCCCGGATTGGAGCGGGTTTCTACATTGTTAGGTCATGTGACCAATGCAGACAATCAGTGACTGCTGATCAGCTGCAGCCTTTCAGAGAAAAAGTCTAAGGCTATGTGCCCACGGGACAATGTACCCGCGGATATATCCGCAGGTACGTCCTCAGCAGCTCCCCGGAATCCGCAGCTATCCATTGCTTTGGTATATGTGCGGAGTTGTTGCGGTAAACCTGCGGGACAAGTGCGGAAATACCTGTGGAATTCCAGCTCTGTATCTCCATAGTGGAGGAGCGGGAATTCGGCAGATATTTCCGCATGAATAATTGACATGCAGTTCCGTGTGGCTGCGGGGAAATCCGCAGCATATTCCGCAGCCGCAAATACCGCAGCATTGATACAGCACTCCCCAAATCCCATAGGGTGACATGGGGAGTGTCTGTACTTGCTTAAACCTGCGGATTTATCTGGAAAGTCCAGATAAATCCACAGGTTTTCTGTAGCAAAATCCGCGGGTACATAGTCCCATGGGCCCATAGCCTAAACGTGAGGTCAGTATCACACTGGCGAGTGACTGGTGCCAGAATCGAGTCGCATCACCCGGCACGGCCTGCCGCTCTCTGGACAGGAGCATGGAGTTGCATAGAAATACATGCAGCAGTACGCTCCTGTCCGGAGAGCGGCAGGCCGTGCCGGGTGATGCGACTCGATTCTCGTAAGTGTGACACCGGCCTCAAGTTTAAACTTTTGCTCTGACGAAATAAAGAAAGGCTGCAGCCCATCAGCAACCACTGATTGTCTGCAGTTATCAAAATTAGCATCAAATGCTATACCTGGTGTGCCCCCTATGCACCACAAACCGTACTGACACCTGTCAGCTCTGCACCTGCACAGGTTTATTATTCAAGGAACCTGAAGGAAGAATTAAGAAATACTGTAATAATAAGATTCACTTTTTACCTGTATTTTCCTTTCCAAACATATATATATACACATATACATATATATATACGTAGACACTACATATGCACTTCTACCCTTGGCTTCTCCGAGTCTTAAGAATAAGAAACCAGATGTAGTTCCTTGTCCTGTAGCTGTGAAGGTCAATGCTGCCCCCTAATGAAAAATGATTGAATTACACCACTTCAGATAACAGCAACTTTGCTACATTGTAGCATAATGCAGTTGGATTTTTTTTGTGATTTGCCTTTTGCAGTAGCCATACTTTAGGGGTCACAATGCACCCCCATTCACTTGCACTATGCTGCAATGTAGTAGCGACTTGTGTCACTGCCTAAAGTGCCTTGAAATCCCAGGGTAAAAGCAACTGTTCGGAGTTTTCTGAATCTTGCCTATTAGGAGATTATCACTACAGGACTAGGTGGCTCGTGAGTCCTAGTCCAACCCCGCCCCAAGCACTGATTAGCAGCTTTATGTCAATATACTGTGTACACAGAATGCAGCCAGTGGTGTGGACGGGGCTATACACAGCTCAGCATTCAGAGATCTGCAGCAAAAAAAAACTGTGATTCTATCACAACTGCTGCAGTGTTTTATGGGCAGTAGATTATATCTACTATGCCTCCTGGTCCAACCCTGACTCCACCACTGTTTAGCTTTTTATGACAATATACAATGTACAGAGAAAGCTGCCAATCAGTGGTGTGGGTGGGGTTATACAGAGCTCAGCATTCAGAGCTCTACAGCAGAGAAAACTGTGCTTCTATCACAACTGCTGCACCCAGTAAACTAAATGACATCGCTGGAATCAGGGTTTCTGCCCCTACATCATGTCGCTGTCAGATTACATAGCAAAAATCTGCTGACAGATTACATTTAATGGCTTAAATAACTGTGTAAAGTTAATAGTATAGTTCATATAGCTACGTTTTTTTTTGTTTAGGGTTATGTTAAAAGTAATATACATTACAAATTGTAAAAGATTTTGCCTCTTCAAATCAAACCCTTCTCTAAAAACAGCCGCCCTATGGGTCCCTCCATTCCTATATACCTTTTTTGACACACATCGTCTTCTTTTTTCTCTCTCGCTCCTGCTTCTATCCCCTTTCGTCTCTAAGACACAGGGTAATAAAACATTATTTTTGGCCTGGGTGTCCCTCGCCTTCCAGTAACCTGGTCAGGCGAGGGTCCAGGAACCGATGGTTTCCCAGTGAACACCAGATGTGTGCATGTAATGTACATCTGGGACTGTGTGGGCACCTGGACTTCGGCCATTTATTAGCCGGACTGTGGAAAATATTGTTTTTCTAAACAATGTAACGAGGTTAAATACGCAAAAATGGTGGAAAAAAAAAAAAAAGTAAAAAGGCAAAAAAATAACTGTGTAACTTCGCCCCATTCCTATGAGGTATGGGTATGCAGGTTCATGCACTGACTATTAACTAGTATTAACCCATTACCAGAAGAAAAAAAATTTGAAAAGGGGCTGTTCCTTTTTTATTTAAAAAAAAATGGGCCCATTGTGGTTTACAAATAAAAATGACAAAAAAAAAAAAAAACATATTAACCTTGCAAATCTCTGCTTTATCTCCGGCCGCTCACCTCATTTCCTCTTCCAGTTATGTCCCCGCTGCAGCCAAACAGTAGCCGCGGCGGTGCTTATTTAAAGGGTTTCCCCGAAATCGCACGTCGAGTCCTCTCTGTATAAGGGATAACTTGATTGCTCCGGGCTCGACTGCAGTGATCCCGAGATTGGGACTCTGGAAATCGAAGCTCTGCAGCCTCATCTTGAAAGGAGCACATGCGCAACCACCGCGTCTTTCATTGTCAATTGGACTATCGAAGAAAGCCAGCGGTCCCATTCACAATTAACAGAGCAGAGGTTGAGCATCCATTCATCGCAGGACCCCTAGTGATCATCAAGTATTTCCTTGATGGGTGATAAGGCTACGTTCAGTTTTTTGGCATCAGGCACAATCCGGCGTGTGCCTGATGCAACGGATCCGGCGCAGAATATGCAAAAACGGATGCGCCTGATCCTTTTTTTTTTTTTACGGATCCGGGGCATTCGATTTTGCATGCCTTTCGTCCGTTTTTTTTTTTCAATACATTTGAGCATGCTCAGTTTACAAAAACGGATCCGGTGTCCGCATCCGTTTTTTGACGCATTACGCCGAATCCGGCGTCCATAGGCTTCCATTTTAAATCACGTCGTATCGCGCCGGATCCAGTGCAATGCGTTTTTTGTCAGAGACAATAAACGTTACAAGAAACGTTCCATCCGGACGCCGCATTAACCAATTACGACGGATCCGGCAAAAGCCGGATTCAACGCAAGGCCATCCAGCACAATCCGGCGCTAATACAAATCAATGGGGATAAAACGGATCAGTTGTATCCGTTTTTTTCCGGATTGTGCCTGATAGAAAAAAAACTGATGTGTGAAAGTAGCCTTACTTGCGATTTTGGTGAAACCCCTTTAAAAAATGCAAATTAAAATTCATGATGTTTTTAAAATGTGGCTACTATTCCATTATCCAGACACAAGGAGCAATTTCAGCACCTAAACTCAGGCTCCTCTGCAGACAAGCAATGAGGGCTAGCCCGGAACGGTTCCGATCATGGCCACGGTATCCACCACAGGCCATGTGCCGAGACATACTTCCACCACTGAGGTTGGGCTTGTCTGCAGACAAACTCGGTACACTTTGAGGCAGGGTCCTGACATCCAAAGAGGGAACCTTCCAGACATATTAGTTTGTAAACAGTCGAGAACACCTCTTGAGTCAGAGTCCGGACCCCCAGGCCGACCCCACCTAGTGATCAGCCGATTGTTGGGTCCCGCCGTTCATTCAAATATACCTTGTTTGACATGAATCATCTTTTTCTCTCTCGCTCCTGCTTCTTTCCCCTTTTGTCTCTAAAACACAGGGTGCTAAAACATTATTTTTGGCCCGATTGTCCCTCGCCTCGAAGCAAGTGGAAGGTAGACTCCTCGCTATAAACAGGTGCATCGCTTCAGAAGGGGCCAAAATAACTGAGCCCCTCGGAGTGCCCAATTGGCTCAGATCCCATCACAGCCTGTTTTCCAATATCTCAATTTTTACAACCACCCCAGGATAATGGAAAAGTATAAAAGAGGCCAAAGAGGGCGAGCTTCTGGTGTAACCGTCGTGTGATTCTGACAGCTGAAAAGCACCAGCTCTGTTAGGCTGGTTTCACACATCTGTTTTTCGCCGTCAAGCACGATCCGGCTAAAAAACTGATGTGACGGATATGCCGAAAAAACGGATGTGTCGCATCCGTTTTTTTCCATGGGTTCCTTCCATTTTTTTGACGGATCCATTGTAACACTGAGCATGCTCAGTTAAAAAAAAAAAACAGATCCGTCGTTGGATTCCGTCATATGCCGAATGACGACGGCTTCCATTATACAACGTGCCGGACGGCGCCGGATCCGGCGAGGTCCGGTTTTTTGCCAGAGACAAAAAACGCTGCATGCTGCGTCCTTTCCAGCAACCGAACCCAGACATTTCGCCGGATCTGGTGGACACCGCATGCAACACAGGGCCATCCGGCGCTAATACAAGTCAATGAGAAATAAAATGTATCCGGCGCCGGATCCGGTTTATCCGCATTTCGCTGGATTGTACCTGACGGCAAAAAACGGATGTGTCAAACCAGCCTTAGTCGTGTGACTACACCACAAGAACTCTGTATAGCATTTTCTCACCGCAGCGCAGAATGAAATGCCACAATTTTCAGCTAATACCTAGGGAGTGAGGTCAGGAGCTGAGCCTGCTGCATACAGTGGCGGCTGCGTTATACAGCTGGCACCCGAGAGTGCCTGCAGGCTCAGATCACAACAGTTTAACCTCTTTGATGACACTAACAATCATGACAGCAACATGTACAAGGTTTGGAAGGGAGATTGATGACGTGATCGTGCCATGCCGGTGGGCTGTCTTGTCAATCCCGAAGGCAGCCGTGACTGCCACATTAATACTTCTAGAGAGGCCTACATGGGCTTCACATGAGACTGGTAATTATATAATTACTAGCTGTACTACCCGGCTTCACCCGGGTTAATAACTGCTGTTAACAAAATAGAATGTATTAACATTCCCGTGATAGAATGTATAAATAGAATGTATTAGCGCCCAGGATAGTAACTGTCTCTCTGTTTCTCTCCCATTCTCTGTCTGTCTCCCCCTCTGTATATATCTCTCTGTCTCTCTCTCTATCTTTGTCTGTCTGTCTCTTTCCCTGTCTGTCTCTGACTGTCTCTTTCTCCGTCTGTCTCTATCTCTTTCCTTGTCTGTCTATCTATCTGTCACTTTCCCTGTCTGTCTCTTTCCCTCTCTTTCCCTGTCTGTCTCTTTGTCTGTGTCTGTCTCTTTACCTGTCTCTCTTTTTCCCTCTCTTTCTCTGTCTCTTTCACTTTCTTTCCCTGTCTGTCTGTTTCCCTGTGTCTGTCTCTTTGTCTGTGTCTGTCTCTTTCCCTGTCAGTCTGTCTCTTTGTCTGTGTCTGTCTCTTCGTGTCTGTCTCTTAAACTGTCTATGTCTTGTTTCTTACCCTGTCTGTGTCTGTCTTTCCCTGGCTGCATTGTGACTCACCAACATTCCATATAAGGGCGTGGCTGCGCATTCTTCTGAAGTTCTGGCTGCACTGTAAAGAGTGGGGTTAAGATTTCCCCTCAAAACGTAGCCTATGACACTCTCGGGGTCCAGAAGTGTGAGTGTGCAAAATTTTGTGGCTGTAGCTGCGACGGTGCAGATGCCAATCCCGGACATATACACACACACACACACATACATACATACACACATTCAGCTTTATATATTAGATAGTGCATTGTACAGGAATGTACTGTCATGATATGCTGACTGAAGTTTTTATAACCTTTAAAAAAAATAATAAATTTGGTATCTAACCACAGTAAGTTATAGAACAAAGTTACTAGGGCACTTGTAAAGAAAAGTGAGTGATGTAGAGACAATACCCATAGAAGAACAGCAGAATTGCTGTTGTATTTAAAGGGGCATTATTTTTGTATATGGGGGAACAAAGGAGACATTATTATTGTATGGGGGTGCAAAAGAGGCATTATTATTGTGTAGGGGTGCAAAGATGTATTACTATTGTATAGGGGGGTGTATAAAGGACATTATTATTTTTTGAGGGGTGTAAAAGGAACATTATTATTGTATGAGGGACATAAAAGGGGCATTATTGTTGTATAGGGGTGAAAAAGGGGCATTATTACTATAGGGAGTGCCCCATGGACATTATTATTGTATTAAGGTGCAAAAAGGGACATTATGGGATTATTTTATGGGGTCAAAAAAGGGCATTATAATTGTGTGCGGGGTGCAAAGGTATATTACTATTGTATAGGGGGTGTAAAAAGGACATTATTATTGTATGAGGGACCCAAAAGGGGCTTTAATATTGTATGAGGGATACAAAAGGTACATTATTATTTTAGGGGGGTACAAAAGGGACATTATTATTGTATAGGGGTGCAAAAAGGGACATTATTATTTTATGGGGTCACAAAAAGGGCATTATAATTGTGTGGGGTCTGCAAAGGTGTATTACTATTGTATAGGGGGTGTAAAAAGGACATTATTATTGTATGAGGGACCCAAAAGGGGCTTTAATATTGTATGAGGGATACAAAAGGGACATTATTATTGTATAGGGGTGAAAAAGGGGCATTATTATTGTATAGGGGGTGCAAAAGGGGCATTATTATTGTATAGGGGGTGCAAAAATGTTCACCATTATTGTAAAGGGGTACAAAAAGGGACATTATCATTGTATGGGGGTCACAAAAGGATCATTATAATTGTGTGGGCGGTGCAAAAATGTATTACTATTGTACAGTATAGGGGGGTGTAAAAGGGACATTATTATTGTATGACGGACGCAAAAGAGACATTATAATTGTATAGGGGGGTGTAAAAGGACTATTATTGTATTTGGGTGTAAAAGGGGCATTATTAGTGTATCTGGGTGTAAAAATGGTTATAGCGATGAGCCAAAGCATTCTGTGTGTTAGATCCTGCAGGAACAAGATGTGGACAGGAGACGGGATGCCGGTCTGGGACTGAGGTAGAAGAACAGGAAAATGAAGGACAACGATCAGACAGAACCGGACCACTGGACTTATCTGCAGAGTACACACAACACCTATGTACATCTCCTATCATTACATGGTCACTGTATGGTGGTAATATTGGTCTTGGTACAGTTTTTTTTTTGTTACTGATCAGTATGGCAACTTTATTCATATTTGGTGGTATTAGGTGGTCATGGTATGGCGGTATTATACTTCCCTATAGAGCAATACTATTGATGTCAGTAGAAGTATACACCGTGTGCAGAATTATTAGGCAAGTTGTATTTTAGCGGATTTTTTTTATTATTGATCAACAACTATGTTTTCAATCAACCCAAAAGACAAATAAATATCAAAGCTTAATATTTTTGGAAGTTGGAGTGGGGTTTTTTAGATTTTGCTATCTTAGGAGGATCTCTGTGTGTGCAGGTAACTATTACTGTGCAGAATTATTAGGCAACTTAATAAAAACCAAATATATTCCCATCTTGTTTATTTTCACCAGGTAAACCAATATAACTGCACAAAATTTAGAAATAAACATTTCTGACATGCAAAAACAAACCCCCAAAAAAATGAGTGACCAATATAGCCACCTTTCTTTATGACGACACTCAGCAGCGACCATCCATAGAGTCTGTCATTGCTTGATCTGTTTACGATCAACATTGCGTGCAGCAGCCACCGCAGCCTCCAGACACTGCTCCCAGAGGTGGACTGTTTTCCCTCCCTGTAGATCTCACATTTTATGAGGGACCACAGGTTCTCTATGGGATTCAGATCAGGTGAACAAGGGGGCTATGTCATTATTTTTCATCTTTTAGACCTTTACTGGCCAGCCACGCTGTGGAGCAGTTATATGCATGTGATGGAGCATTGTCCTGCATGAAAATCATGTTTTTCTTGAACGATACCGACTTCTTCCTGTACCACTGCTTAAAGAAGTTTTCTTCCAGAAACTGGCAGTAGGTCTGGGAGTTGAGCTTCACTCCATCCTCAACCCGAAAAGGTCCCACAAGTTCATCTTTTATGATACCAGCCCATACCAGTCCCCACCTCCACCTTGCTGGCATCTGAGTCAGAGTGGAGCTCTGCCCTTTACTGATCCAGCCTCTGGCCCATCCATCTGCCCATCAAGAGTCACTCATTTCATCAGTCCATAAAACCTTTGAAAAATCAGTCTTAAGATATTTCTTGGCCCAGTCTTGACGTTTTATCTTCTGTTTCTTGTTCAGAGGTGGTGGTTTTTCAGCCTTCCTTACCTTGGCCATGTACCCGAGTATGGCACACCTTGTGCTTTTTGATACTCCAGTAATGTTGCAGCTCTGAAATATGGCCAAACTGGTGGCAAATGGCATCTTGGCAGCTTCATGCTTGATTTTCCTCAATTCATGGGCAGTTGTTTTAAGCCTTTTTTGCCCAACACGCTTATTGCGACTCTGTTGGCTATTTGTCATGAAACACTTGATTCTTCGGTGATCACACTTCAAAAGTTTGGCAATTTCAAGACTGCTGCACCCCTCTGCAAGACATCTCACAATTTTGGACTTTTCAGAGCCAGTCAAATCTCTCTTTTGACCCATTTTGCCAAAGGAAAGGAAGTTGCCTAATAATTAAGCACACCTTATATAGGGTGTTGATGTCATTACCCCGCACCCCTCCTCATTACAGAGATGCACATCACCTGATTTACTTAATTGGTAGTTGGCTCTCAGCCTATACAGCTTGGAGTAGGACAAAATGTATAAAAAGTATCATGTGATCATAAAAGAGAATTTTGTTTACTTACCGTAAATTCTTTTTCTTATAGTTCTGTATTGGGAGACCCAGACCATGGGTGTATAGCTTCTGCCTCCGGAGGACACACAAAGTACTACACTCAAAAGTGTAGCTCCTCCCTCTGAGCTTATACACCCCCTGGAGAACCAGATCTAGCCAGTTTAGTGCAAAAGCTGAAGGAGAATAGCCACCCACAAGTAAAAACAGAGTAAGAACCGGAACAACCGGAGACTCTGTCCACGACAACAGCCGGTGCTAACACGCGGAACAAGAAATTGCCAACAGGCAACAGGGAGGGTGCTGAGTCTCCCAATACGGAACTATAAGAAAAAGAATTTACGGTAAGTAACAAAATTTTCTTTTTCTTTATCATTCCTTTGGGAGACCCAGACAATGGGACGTCTCAAAGCAGTCCGTGGGTGGGAATAAACAGAAAAACTAAGAAGTAGGCGGAGCCTAACTTCACAAATGGGCGACAGCCGCCTGAAGGATGCGTCTGCCCAAGCTCGCATCTGCCGAAGCATGAGCATGCACTTGGTAGTGCTTTGAAAAGGTATGCAGGCTAGTCCAAGTGGCAGCCTGACAGACTTGCTGAGCCGTAGCCTGGTGCCTAAAAGCCCAAGAGGCACCGACAGCTCTGGTCGAGTGTGCCTTGATCCCCGGCGGGGGAGGCACCTGAGAACACTGGTAGGCGTCCGAAATGGTCGACCTAATCCAACGGGCTAAGGTCGGCTTAGAAGCAGAGAGGCCCTTACGCCGACCTGTGGTTAGCACAAAAAGAGAGGTGCGCCGCCTAAGAGCAGCGGTGCGAGACACATAGATCCGGAGAGCATGCACCAGATCAAGAGTATGCAACGCTTTTTCAAAGCGATGAACAGGAGCCGGACAAAAGGAAGGTAGGGTAATGTCCTGGTTAAGGTGGAAAGGAGAGACCACCTTAGGAAGAAAATCCAGAGTCGGACGGAGAACCACCTTGTCTTGATGAAAAAACAAAAAAGGTGACTCCGAAGAGAGCGCAGCAAAATCAGAGACTCTCCTGAGGGAAGTTATGGCCACTAGAAAGACCACTTTCTGTGATAGACGAAACAAAGAAACCTCCCTAAGAGGCTCAAAGGGGGGTTTCTGCAAAACCGTGAGAACCAAATTGAGGTCCCAGGGATCCAAGGGCCGCCGGTAAGGCGGAATGATGTGAGACGCGCCCTGCAAGAAGGTGCGGATCTGAGCCAGCCGGGCGATACGCCGCTGGAACAGCACTGATAAAGCTGAGACTTGTCCCTTGAGAGAGTTGAAGGACAGTCCCAGCTGCAGACCGGACTGTAGAAAGGACAGAAAGGTCGGCAAGGAAAAAGGCCAAGGAGGATGGCCGGAAGAGCGACACCAGGACAGGAAAATTTTCAAAGTCCTGTGATACATCTTGGCAGAGGAAGACTTACGGCCCCGAGTCATAGTGGAGATGACCTCAGGGGGGATACCAGAAGCCGTCAAGATCCAGGACTCAAGAGCCACGCCGTCAATCTGAGAGCCGCAGAATTCTGGCGGAAAAACGGACCTTGTGAGAGAAGGTCTGGACGGTCCGGAAGATGCCACGGCATCTCTACGGACAGATGGAGCAGGTCTGGGTACCAAGCTCGCCTGGGCCAGTCGGGAGCAATGAGAAAGACTCGACGGCCCTCCATTCTGATCTTGCGCAGAACTCTGGGCAAGAGAGCTAGAGGGGGAAACACGTAGGACAGACGAAACTGGGACCAGTCTTGAACCAGAGCGTCCGCGGCGAATGCCTGAGGATCGTGGGAGCGAGCCACGTTAACCGGAACCTTGTTGTTGTGACGGGATGCCATTAGGTCCACGTCCGGAGTGCCCCACTTGCGGCAGATTGACTGAAACACTGCCGGATGCAGGGACCACTCGCCACTGTCCACGGTTTGACGGCTGAGATAATCTGCCTCCCAGTTTTCCACGCCTGGGATGTGGACTGCGGATATGGTGGACTTGGAGTCCTCCGCCCATTGAAGGATGCGTTGTACCTCCAACATTGCCAGGCGGCTGCGTGTCCCGCCTTGGTGATTGATGTAGGCAACCGCTGTCGCGTTGTCTGACTGGACTCGGATGTGCTTGCCCGCTAATAAGTGGTGAAAAGCTAGGAGAGCCAGAAGCACGGCTCTGGTTTCCAGCACATTGATCGAGAGGGCTGACTCGGATGGAGTCCAAGTGCCCTGCGCTCGGTGGTGGAGACATACCGCTCCCCAGCCGGATAAACTGGCATCCGTGGTGAGAATCACCCAGGACGGGACCAGGAAGGAGCGCCCCTGAGACAGAGAGAGGGGCCGAAGCCACCACTGAAGAGATCTCCTGGTCTGTGGCGACAGAGCCACTAACCTGTGCAAGGAGGAAGGCCGCTTGTCCCAACAGCGGAGAATGTCCAGCTGCAGTGGACGCAGATGGAACTGGGCAAAGGGAACAGCCTCCATTGACGCCACCATCTGACCCAGCACCTGCATCAGGTGCCTGATGGAATAACGGCGGGGCCTCAGCAGAGAGCGCACCGCCAGTTGGAGGGACTGCTGTTTGATTAAGGGCAACTTCACAAGAGCCGGCAGAGTCTCGAACTGCATCCCTAGGTATGTGAGCCTCTGGGTCGGAGTCAGAGTGGATTTGGGCAGATTGACAAGCCACCCGAATTGGGCTAGAGTGGCGAGAGTGAGCGAGACACTCCGCTGACAGTCTGCGCTGGATGAAGCCTTGACTAGAAGGTCGTCCAGGTAAGGAATCACTGCCAACCCCTGGAGGTGCAGAACCGCAACCACTGCTGCCATGACCTTGGTGAATACCCGAGGGGCCGTGGCTTAACCGAAGGGGAGAGCCACGAATTGGAAATGTTCCTCTCCGATTGCAAAACGTAGCCAACGCTGGTGTGAAACTGCAATTGGCACATGCAGATAGGCATCTCTGATGTCGATGGATGCCAGGAAATCCCCTTGGGTCATTGAGGCAATGACTGACCGCAGAGACTCCATGCGAAAATGCCGCACCTGAACATGCTTGTTGAGAAGTTTGAGATCCAGGATGGGCCGGAAGGAACCGTCCTTTTTGGGGACTAGGAAGAGATTTGAGTAGAAACCTCTGAACCGTTCCCGGGCGGGAACCAGTACAATTACTCCGTTGGCCTGCAAGGATGCCACGGCCTGAGAGAAGGGGAGCAGGGGGGAGTTGACAGAAAAAATCTGTTTGGCGGGCTGGAAGAGAATTCTATCCTGTAGCCGTGGGAGATGATATCCCACACCCACTGATCGGAGACGTGTTGAAACCACGCATCGCCAAAGTGGGAGAGCCTGCCACCGACTAAGGACGTTGCTAGCGCGGACAGATAGTCAAGAGGAGGCTGCCTTAGTGGCAGCAGCTCCTGCGGTCTTCTGTGGACGCGCTTTTGTGCGCCAGTTGGATTTTTGGTCCTTGGCTGAGTTAGCGGACGAGGCCGAGGGCTTAGAGGACGACCAGTTGGAGGAACGAAAGGAACGAAACCTCGACTGATTCCTACCCTGGACAGGTTTCCTGGTTTTGGTTTGTGGCATGGAAGTACTCTTCCCGCCAGTAGCTTCCTTAATAATTTCATCCAGCTGTTCACCGAACAGCCGGGACCCAGCAAAAGAGAGTCCAGCAAGGTACTTTTTTGAAGAAGCATCTGCCTTCCACTCTCGAAGCCACAAGATCCTGCGGATAGCGAGGGAATTAGCCGAAGCCACCGCAGTGCGGTGAGAAGCCTCCAGCATGGCAGACATAGCATAGGATGAAAAAGCTGAAGCCTGAGCAGTTAAGGTAACCATCTCAGGCATAGATTCCCTGGTGAGGGAATGCATCTCCTCTAGAGAAGCAGAGATGGCTTTGAGAGCCCACACTGCTGCAAAAGTCGGGGAGAACGAGGCCCCTGCCGCCTCATATACAGATTTGTCCAGAAGGTCAACCTGGCGGTCAGTGGAATCCTTAAGAGAGGTGCCATCAGCCACCGATACAACGGTCCGGGCTGAGAGTCTAGACACCGGGGGGTCTACCTTTGGTGAATGAGCCCACTCCTTGACCACCTCAGGTGGAAAGGGAAAACGGTCATCAGAACCACGCTTTGGGAAGCGTTTGTCAGGACAGGCCCTAGGTTTGGTCACAGCGGCCTGAAAACTGGAGTGATTAAAGAACACACTCTTTGTCCTCTTAGGCAAGGTAAACTGGTGCTTTTCTGCCAGAGAGGGTTGTTCCTCTGATACTGGCGGATTGAGATCCAGTACAGAATTAATGGACGCAATCAAATCAGTAACATCTGAGTCACTTTCGGACAGATCAATGGGGCACATGGAGTTAGTCTCCGAGCCCCCTGTAAAGGCATCCTCCTCGTCCTGCGAGTCAGCTTCTGAAACAGAGCCGCGGGACGAGGAAGGAGAGGGAGCCCTGCGTCTCCTCTTAGAAGGACGGGGTCTGGGACCAGATGATGAATCCTCTGTGAGCTCCGGTCCTGAGAAAGCCCTAGCAGCAGAGGCACCCTGTGAAGGGGGCTGATGCATATTCAGCAAAGTCCTGGACAGTTGTCCCATGGAGTCGGCAAAAGACTGGGAAATAGACCTAGGTAAGGATTCTACCCAAGCCGGGGGTTCAGCCACAGGAGCCGGAGCAGCCGGAGGGACCCCTGGGGGTGCGATTCCAGGCTGAGGCATCGTCAGGTTAGAGCAGGCATCACAATGTGGATAGGTGCTCGGTTCAGGCAGCAGGAGCTTACATGCAGTGCATACTGAGTACAGCTTTGGAGCCTTGCTCCTCGTGTGAGACATGCTGCTGGAGTGGGGGCTCTGCTGCCAGAATGACCCTCAGAGAGTATATACAGAGGTCCACAACCAGAGGTTGTGGCTTACCAGACCGCTGAAGCGGTGTTGTGTGCCCTCCAAATCCCGAAGCCCGGACCCCCAAGCACCTCAGCAGGGATGCTGCCGACCAGTGCTGATCGCAGGGAAAAAACGCTGAGAAAATGGCCGCCGAAGCGAAGAGAGGGGGCGGGACTTACTCTGGGAGCGGGATCTGGAGGGCCATAGAGACTTACAGGGGAGGAGACATGTACTCAGAGAGGAGTGTCTCTCCCCTATGCAGAACGGCCGCTGGGCGGAGCCGTGCTGTCCCTCTGCATGAATGACATGCGAGGGCAGTGAAACCGAAACTAGGCCTCCGGCGAAGCCGGGGCCTAAATTTGAGCGGTGCGGCCGGCGCGCAGGCACCATCGGCGCGGTTCTCAGGCGACAGCCAGAGAACCCACCGGAAATGTCATAAAACACACTCAGCACACTCTCCCACAACAATAAAGTACAGGGACCCCCAATATATAAACGTCTCAGGTACTTAGCTTGCTGAGACGCAGGGTTCCAAGTCCCTGGGGATGAGTGCTCCGGTCCAGCAGGGTCCTGAAGGGCTGCGGATGGAGACCGGTCTCCTGCCAAGCATGGAGAACCGTGCTGGCTCCAACTTCAAGCCAGAGCCCAGGAGGGATGGTGAAGGAGCACGGCATGTAAGGCTCCAGCCTTGGAATCAACCTTAACAGCACCGCCGACACAGTGGGGTGAGAAGGGACATGCCGGGAGTCCAGACTTGGACCCGCTTTTCTTCAAACTCTTTCCAAAAATCAAAAATCAGATGAGAATGCATGTGTGGATGTATGCCTCCTGAACACAAAGCGATAAACTGGCTAGATCTGGTTCTCCAGGGGGTGTATAAGCTCAGAGGGAGGAGCTACACTTTTGAGTGTAGTACTTTGTGTGTCCTCTGGAGGCAGAAGCTATACACCCATTGTCTGGGTCTCCCATAGGAACGATAAAAAAATACTCATTTGCCTAATAATTCTGCACACAGTATAATGATATTGCTTGCATCACTATATCCTGGTATTATGTGATCATGGTATGGTAGTATTATACTACCTTATATAGCAATATTGGTGTCAGTAGCAGTATGGTGGTATTATTTGGTCACTATGTGCTGGTGTTATGTGGTCATGGTTTGGCGGTATTATACTATTTTACAGACCGGTATTGTTGGGGTCAGTAGCAGTATGATGGTATTACTTGCTCACTATGTGCTGGTATTATGTGAGCATAGTATGGCGGTATTATACTACTTTACAGAGCTGTATTGTTGGTGTCTGTAGCAGTATGGTGGTATTATTTGGTCACCATCTGGTACTATTCTGTGGTCATAGTATGGCAGTGTAGCGCCCCTGAGACACTCAGGGCTCTACAGTGAACTGCATCTTCTTGGGGATGGAGGACCTACCCCTGGGACCTGGAGTACCAGTGCTGATCCCACCAAAGCACAACCAAAATCCTAGTTCTCCACTCGACACCGGGCATAGAGGGTTGTTAACCATGTAAGGGGGTGGGCGCCATGGAAAGGAACGAGTCCCTGGGATTAGCCAGCCTGGTGGGAAGGGTCAGCAGTCAGTGAGAAGAAGTGTGGCGCACAAAGAGGTGTATGGACGTGGCTGAGCTGGGTCCGTGTAACGGTGACACCGAGGGCACAGGAGAGTGGTCGCTAGGTCGGGTACCGGAGATACCGCTGGGACCGGAGCACAAACGGGACACAGGGCCCTAGATCAGGCGCCAGTTCTACACGGCTTGATAAATACCTGCCGGGCACCGAGCCAAACAATCCGGGGGCATCAGCAGCAAACTAGGATCGGGGTTCGGACACTTACCTCCCCACAGGGTCCGGACTGCCCGCCATACGGAGGAGACTGTACCCCAAAAGGGACAGTCGGGCCCCAAACGCTCCACGCTACAGGGACCCAACCAACAGAGAGTGCCGGGGACAGAGCAACCTGGGTCACTACATTGGCACTGATACTCCATGGGACCGGAACCAGCAAGCCGAGGGTCCATGTGAGTAGAGACTGTTCATGATAACCTGGTGTGGTCTCCGTTATTACACCTCATCATCTCCCAGGTACGGCCCTACCTGCGGAGGGCCTAACACCATTGCTGCAATCACCACCAGCTCTGGGAGTACCCACATTCAGCAGCGGCGGTTCTCTATCCTTAACCGCAACCCGCAGGTGGCGTCACATGACATTAACTCTATTCACCCGTGTAAATACCCCTCCTTATAAAAGGGGCCCAGGGCACGGACCGGGCCACAGCCACCAGAGTGACATTCCCATTTGTTACCGCCCGGGACCGAGTACCCCCTTCCCTGGGCGTGACAGCAGTATTGTTCCTTACATAGTGGTATTGGCAGCACATTATGGCGGTATATTTACCTATATGGTTGTATTATTTGCCATCTGTATGACTGTTTGTTAAATCATGGGGGGAGGTGTTGAGGGAGGGGGACATATTTAGCTTTCTAGACAAGGCCACAGGGGCCCACACATACAGGCTGGTGGTTGTAGGGGGCCCATAGGGCCCAGGTTACATCCCTGTTCATGGCCGTCCTGAACTTCCATATTAGGCCTCACGTTTTTCTTCTTCTTGTTATCCAGCCATTATTTCTTCTTATTTCCTATCACAGACGCTATAAAACATCAAGGTCAAAAGTCTCCGCCATGACTAATACCTAGCAGCAGCTCGCAGCCGCGGTCGTCACGTCACTGAGGTGTCTCGCAGAAAGCCAACAGCGCATGCGCTGACTAGCGGAATTGATCTGGGAGTGGGCGGGGCTGAATGTGTGAGTGACAGCAGGAGCAGCGCGGCCGTGTGAGCAGAGTGACAGCTCCGGTGAGGAGGGGGGCGGGGCTTTGATTGACAGGTTGTGTGAAGAGGGTACAGCGGTGGGCGTGGCTGCGGTGTGTGAGTGACAGCTCCGGTGGAGAGGGGGCGGGGCCTGTTACTGTCTTGTGCAGCAGCTTAGGGAGGAGACGGAGCTGTAATACGTTACTTGCAGCTAAAGATAAAGAGGGAGGAAATGAGCTCGGCGGAGGCCTCCCCGCACACCCGACCCCGAGCACAGCAGGTAAGACCGGTCCGTGCACCGTGCATGCCCGGGGCCAGGCAGATCGGCTCCACGGGCCCTGGGAGCTAAGGCTGGGAGTCACTGGGGGCTTTAAAAATGGCAGCCGCCTTGTGTGCATGTGTCTAATTCTGGAGGGGTGCAAGAAATGGGCATTACCTCCTTCCTGATGGGAGCAGGGTTGTTTTTTTGATTCATTGTTGGGGTTGATGCAGCAGTAAGGCTATGTTCACACACTGCATCTTTTTCTGCGTTTTTGGTGCACTTTTGAGGTCACAAAGATGCACCCAAATGCATCAATTCCTTCCCCCAGCAAAGTCTATGAGATTCCTATTCTGCTGTCCACACTGTGCATCTTTTTTTTTTTTTTTTTGGCTGCGTCTTTGAAGATTCAGCACGTCAATTCTTTTTGCGTTTTTGAGCTCTTCCAGTCAATAGATTTGACTTAAATGCATTGGGCTAAATGTGATAAAACTGCATCAAAAATGCATTTTTATTTATTTTATTTTTTTTGGGCCAAAAAAGCTGCATCTTTGTGGTCAAGAAAAGATGCGGTGTGTGTGAACATTGCCTTAGGGCTTATATGGTGCCAAAACGGGGGGAATTGTGATATAAACCTGATTTCACCAGGTGTTTAGGGTTTTGCAGCATTTATTGTGCGGTAACAATGACTTGGAGATTGGATTGTGTGTGTGTGTGTATATTTTATATTATATTATATTTATATTTTGTCCAGTTCTTGTGTATTGATGGTGAGTCCTTTTAGGGTAGGTTGTCAATATCTAATTGGTGGGGCTGTGACACTCTGTATCCCCTCTGGGGTATATGGCGGTCAGTTTTGGAGCAGTACAGCAGTCAACGTCGATCTGATGTTGACCTACAGTGGGGATGGGGAGCAGCATAGACACCAGACAGCCACCCTTTAAGAAATAAAAAAAAAAAAAAAAAAATTCAGAACTTTTTTAAAAAGGGAGAAAACAAATTTATATATATATATATATATATATATATATATATATATATATATATATATATATATATATATATATATATATATATATATATATATATATAATCTCTCTCTATATCTCAATTTATTTTTTTTCTGTTGAGGGAGCTGTGGGTTAGATATAATTTAATCACCCTCTGTTGCGTTTTTGGGTGGGGGGTGCTCTATAGATATAGATATATAGATATAGATTTTTTTTTTTTTTTTTTTTTTTTTTTTTTTATTATTACTGCCTTTGGAAAACAGATCTGTTAACCGATTTTTGCTATTTATCTTCAATTTTACACTTATCCAGTAAGTTTAAAAGCAAAACTGATACTTTACAAATGCAAGAAAAACGGATGGCTAATTAACTGATGCGTTTTCAATAGACTTCAGTGAATATTTTCCCTAATTTTTCAGCCCTTTCTCTTACATGATTGTTTTTGTTTACCAATACATACAGTCTGTATATTGTTTTGTTGTTTTTTTTTTGTTTTTCTAAGGCCGCTTTCACACTGCATTCCTCTGCTTGATCAGTGGTCCTGTCGTGGCTTCCGTCCGAACCCCCCCCCCCCCCCCCCCCAATCCCCCTGCAAAACAGGTTTTGGATGCATGTACTGACGGAGCCATTGACTATAATGGAGCAGATGCACCGTGTGCTGCATAGTGTACCATTTTTGGGGGAATATGCTTACTGGGGGCAGACACCCAGACGCAGTCTACTACGTGTGGGTGTCAGTCTCCAATAAGCATATACTCACGAAAATGGTGCACGATAGAGCACACGCTGACTCCATCTTCACCATTATAGTCTGTGGTCCCAACGGCGCATGCATCAGAGACGTGATTTGCGGGGGGTTTGGACAGAAGCCCCGATGGGACCACTAAATTGGGAGAGGTACGCAGTGTGAAAGATTCCTAACTGTTTTCATTGTTTTACTTCTGAAAATCAATACAACTTTTAATGAGGGGGGGGGGGGGACAAAACGGATCCAGTTGAAATCAGTTATTTTAAAAATAAAGTTGTATGCACAACTTTTTTTTTTTTTTTGCCAACAGATCGCAACTGGATCCGATCTAACGGATGATTCCTGGATACGTGAACTTGGCATAAGTGGTTAAAGGGTTATTCCCAATATTTAGTTTTGGATTTTTTTATTTTTTTTTTTGGTTGGAGGGTACTTCTTAAACATTTTGGTAAAGTAACCCTATTCATCACTTCCCTGAATGTAAGTCTGATGGAGCTGTGTTAGGGCAAGGGAAATGTTGGGGGGAGTGTTACCTTGCTGGAGAGTCGTGCGGCATAATGTGCAATTACCAACACTTCCAGAGTCCATGAATCTTTCCCTTTTTTAATTATATTTTTGAGGGGGGTGGGGGGGAGCTTCTTACATCTTGGGAAAGTGCCCATATTCTCTTCCCTGAATGTAAGTCTGATGGAGCTGTGTTGAGGGGAAGGGAAATGTTGGGGGAAGTGTTACCTTGCTGGAGAGTTGTGCGGCATCCTGTGCGATTACCATTACTTCCAGAGACCAAGAGGTTTTCTGATATACAGTATATCTCTATCTCCGCCTATTCCGGCATGCACAGTTGCGGAGCCGCAGTTCAAACGTTGCTTTGGCTTCCAGGTCCTCACTGCGCACACGCACACATCGAGCGCATAGTGCACATGCACTGAACACCTGTCCGGGGCTGCCGCTTCTGCTGTCAGCGCTTTACTGCAGTTGAATGCTTTGTGGTGCCGTAAAGTATTCAACTGCAGTAAAGCCATAACATCCTGCAGGACGCCATCACGGAGGGGTCTGTGTGCTGCAGCTGGAGTCACGGAGGACAGGTGAGACACTGCATAATATGGGACAGAAGGGAACCAGCAGAAGCACATTACTAAACAATGCGCTCATTACTGCGGGGTACATTACTGCAGGAGACATCAGCCCCCTCACCAGATCTGTATGCCTACAGCCCCCACCAAATCTGTATGCCCCCAGCCCCACTCACCACTGCTCCTGTCAGCACCACTAAGCATAGACAGATGTTCATTTCACCGCACTCCCGATGCAATAGCATCGGGCCTATTGCTAGTATATACTATATATCCTTTTTTTTTTTTTTTTTTTTTTTTGCACCTCTGACATTACAGAGAAGTCTGTAAGTATAATATGGCATCAGTGGGACCTAACTATACTTCTAATAGTAGGATGTCAGGACTCCTCTCCCCATTCTGGAGCGTAGGGTCTCATCAGACATTACAATTTGCTCCAGGTACCCATTTATTTATTTCGCCCTTGTCTCACTTGGGCACCCACTGCTCAAAAGACCCTCAACAAGACGATTGCCTAAAATCTGGCTTCAAAAAGGTCCAGACCATTGATCCACAGATGACCTGTAGTAGTAATCATCGCCCATTCTAATGAATGTGGTACATGGTGGCACCAGAGCCAGTCTGATGGGACAAACTCTTCCTATCCTCTTTTTGTGGGTCCCTTGCCCATAGTAACCGTAAATGGGGCACGTCACGTGCGGAACTGAAATATGTAAACCGATTGCTACTCAATGGAAGTGATGTACGTTGAGCTCTCATCTTCTGTTTTATAAGCAAAGATTAATTCCAGTAACCTTCATAAATTGCTCTAGTCTCGTAGTCTTGATTTGCTCTAATGCCGTCCACATGACTTTCATTACACTATGACTCACTGGAGTTAAATTGAATTTTCATGCCATCGGGCGTGTACTGTAATACATACATAATCTTGTCCTGGTGAAAATCCCAGATTACAATATTTTATGCTGTAATTGCCATCTATGGCTGTTAGACCATGCTGGGACTTAGTTTTTCAACATTTATAGAGCCACAAGATGGAGTCCACTGATCTAGACCTTTACACGTAACGTTGTACGGGTATGACCTGTCGTGGAAACCACTTTCCGGGGTGAGATACGAGGGATCTCCAGATCTGCCAATGTTGGTTCAATTATGCACTGTAGACAAGAACATACAGCCAGTATCTGTCTATCAGGCTTTTCTGGACTTGGACCCCAAAAGACAAGTATTTATTACAAGCACAGAAGAATGGGGATGGATTAGTACTTATCCAAAAGCATATAGGTTTCACAACAAAATGGCCATAAACCATAGACTCTTCTGAATTGGTCCAAACAAAGATAATGGTTCGCGAAGGCCAGCCAACAATGTAGCAACACAAAGTAATACAAAGTCAAATACGTTGTCGTAGCTTTTCAGCAGAACACTTACAAAACTAATGCAAACCACAAAATTATCAGAATATACATTGCTTAGACGATAATGGGAAAACAAAGTATTAAATATTAACCATAAAAGTCCACACAGGTTGGTTTGTTTTTGCGTGACAATACCCTAAGGTCACTTACTAATCAAACTTTGATATAAGGTGAAAAGTGTGTGTTGTTCCTTTGGATAACCTTAACCACCCACTATAGAGTCTACTGCAAAGCCAATAAGTCCAGAGGGATAACTTCACTATGGAGGATGTCGTGAAGATCGCCCACTCGCTGCACATGGGTCTTTGATACGACTATAAAGAAGGACTCTACTTCCCGCGCTCTTTTGCCTAGTTGCCTATCGGAAAAGGCTGACATAATGCTAAGCGTAACCAGTTCACACCTCGAAACCACACTTCTTGCTGCCACCACTTTGGATGGCCTTAACCACCCACTATAGGTTCTACTGCAAAGACCTAATGTCCAGAGTGATAACTTCACTATGGAGGATGTCGTGAACATCGCCCACTCGCTACACATATGACTTGGATACGACTGTAAAGGACTCCACTTTTTGCGTTCTTTTGTCCAATTGCCTATCAAAAAAGGCTGATGAGCTAAGCGTACCCCATGGCCAGTTCACACCTCCAAACCTCACTTCTTGCTGCCAACACTTGCCAGAGACTTCTGCTCTGCTTGACATTTTAGGAGACCCGCATACCCAGTTTTTCCAATCACGAGAGTGATACACTGCATATACAAGGTAAAGCAACCAGGATATGTTTTCCCACTTTGAGGTTGTGGGTACATTTAGAGAAGTAACAAACATGTACATACACTTTACAAAGAGATGAAAAGACATAAAAGGACAAGTACAAAAAATAATCTCACAGATTTGACGCGGTGAGATCTTCTGGCAGAAATTTGGACAGATCTACAATACTCATCCTTTTTCCTAGGTCTGACCGTTAGAGCATGAAAACCTCATCCCTGGAAGCTATCTCACACTTCTTGTCGGGTGAGAGGAGGATATCGAATTGTAGTAGGGTAAAAATAGGTCCAGGACATAATCCTAATTTGTCTTACCCGCCCACAGGAGCCAACGTATTTCTGACCATCCTAGACTCGCAGAGCATGATATTGGGGTTCGCTCACATATGCGACTTGCATAAGATGATTCTCTCACGCGAGAGAATTGGATGCTACATGCCAATTACACTTGGCCCAAACTATGCTGTGAGCGTGATCCGATTCTCCCATTCTAGATGGATCACTGTATACTGTGAGCCCTCGCGGGCAGGGTCCTCTCCTCCTATACCAGTCTGTTTTGTACTTGTAATGATTGCTGTACGTATACCCTCTTTCACTTGTAAAGCGCCATGGAATAAATGGCGCTATAATAATAAATAGTAATAATAATCACTGGTGTAGTACTTAATTTCTCCATTATATATCGGACTTCAGTTGGATATCATAAATGCAGTCCAATGCACCTGTAGACTTGAATGGGTGCGTGATGCCCAAATACAACCCCAATGTTTGTTTTTGTTTGTTTTTGTTTTTTTTTGTGTGGGGGGGGGGGGGGGGGGAGCTGGTTGGCCCTGACCCATAGTATAACATTGGAGTGAGTGCTATCCTATAAAATATCAGATGACACTCTGAATGAATCCGAATGTGTACAATTTGGGTTTATCTTGGACTTTTTTTAAGTCCAAAAATCCTGGCACTTGGAAACCTAGAAGTGATTATGTCCCCTGATCACAATTCTGTGGGTGATGTTATTAGACTATTAGGCCTAAGACACATGGCATGAAAATCGGAGCGAGTGGAATGCGATGAAACATCGCATTCCACTCGGACCAATATTAACCTATGTCCCAGCACCCATGAGCGATTATTTTCTCAGCCCTAATCGGACTGAGACAGTTTCTGTGACGTAGCAACGATCTCGCCAGCGATCTTATGTGTGACACCTACCAGCGATCAGGCCCCTTCTGTGAGATCGCTAGTCGTTGCCGAACCTTGGATTACGAGCATAATTGGTTCCGGGACTGTGCTCTTAAACCAAGTTAGGGTCCCGTCACACGTGGCGACGCACCAATGATCACACCAGCGATCCTACCTGTGGCAGGGATCGTTGGTGCGTCGTTACATGGTCGCTGGTGAGCTGTTAATCAGGCAGATCTCACCAGCGACTCGTGTAACGATGCTGCGCTTAGTAACCAGGGTAAATATTGGGTAACTAAGAAAAGCGTTTGCTTGGTTACCCGATATTTACCCTGGTTACCAGCGTACACCGCTTACAGTCTGCCAGCGCTGGCTCCCTGTACACGATACGTAGCTAGGGTACACATCGGGTTACTAAGCAAAGCGCTTTGCTTAGTTACCCGATATGTACCCTGGTCACCAGTGTACGCTGCTTAGTCGGTGCTCGTTGGTCTCCCGCCATCAAACATGCCGATGCATGTTGCACAGCAGGAGACCAACGACCAAAAAATGAACCAGAACAGTGTGTAACGATCAGCGATTTTACAGCAGGGGCCAGGTCGCTGCTTGGTGTCACACACGGCGAGATCGCTGATGAGGTCACTGGTACGTCACAAAACCTGTGACTCATCAGCAATCTCGCTATGTGAGAAGTACCCTTTACTCTTGTATCAAAGCAAATTTTCCCATAGGACATAATTGAAACTCAGACAATTTGTTACACAACACAAAAATATGTACTGTATTTTTAAACTTATTACAGTAATACAAAATGTACTGTATTCATATAAAATTATTACAGTATAGTAATACAAAATACTGTACAGTATTAAACATATAAAATAAAATGCACTTTAGCTTACAATGGAACTGTTGATGTGCGGGAGGTGTACTACAGAGAGGAAAAAAAAAATGTATAAATGACACCTTTTTATTCTAGTACAGTACAAACAAAAAAACGACTCCAGATCTATTCTCTTCAAAATAAGGGTAGAACTAAGCCCAATGTGGGGTAGGAATACTGGATAGGCAAAGACTACAGTACAAACAATGTGCTGTACTGGTTAGCAGGACAATACTGTATCCACAAATGCAAATTGATAGACATGCTATATAGTATATACTGTACAATGATATAGTGTATACAGTACATACGGTATGTACAGAAAATTACCTTCTGGTCCCGACCTTTCACCATGCTCTGAAGTGTGCACGGTGGGAATTTGCTCTTCTTGCAAATCATTGCTCTTAAACCAAGTTACAAATTTGTGAAAAGCTTTGCTTGTCTTGCAAAACACTCTCAAACCAAGTTACTCTTAATCCAAGGTTCCACTGAATTTGATTTTGATTTATCTAATCAATAACAGCAAGAGACTGTAAATTGTAATTGTACTAGAAACCTTATAATTTCTAAACACTGTGTAGTTGATAGGTTGACCAATAGGTCAAAACTGTTGCCAGCGATGACCAAATGCGGAGGGAGTCCCAGCCCCCCCCCCCCCTCAGCCCTAATGAGATATAGACAGACGCTGATATCTGCACATAAGGTAAGGAGTGTGCGCGCCGAAAAAGACTGCTAGTTTATTTTCACATACAGGGTTTATCAACCTAATAGGGGCGTAGCTATGTCGTGTACAGAGACACAAGTTTCATTTCCCAGCGAAGCATAAATGAGTTTCGATTCTTGGCAAAAGCATAACTTTCCATTTCTCAGTAAAAAAAAAAAAAAAAAACACAACTCTCATTGTCTTAGGGTATGTGCGCACGTTGCTTTTTTACCTGCTTTTTTGCTGCTTTTTCTTCTGCGCTGTTTAATGCCAAAATGGATGTGTTCTTCTATTCAAGCAAAGTCTATGGGAATTTGGGTTTCTTGTTCACACTATGTTGTTCAAAATGCTGCCTTTTTGTGGCAGAACTTTGGTCAAAAACTCAGCTTTGCAGTGCAAAACCCAAATGGCAAAAACAATTGACATGTTGCTTCTTTGAAAAGCTGAGTTTTTGACCAAAGTTCTGCCTCAAAAAGGCAGCATTTTGAACAACATAGTGTGAACAAGAAACCCAAATTCCCATAGACTTTGCTTGAATAGAAGAACACATCCATTTTGGCATTAAACAGCGCAGAAGAAAAAGCAGCAAAAAAGCAGGTAAAAAGCAGGTAAAAAGCAACGTGCGCACATACCCTCAGACTAGGCGCAGGTCTTATCTCTGTCCTTGGGTCTCAGCGTCTAGAGCCTTGAATCCGCTCTCAGCATCATAGCGCAGCTGGGCTTGTTTGTTCATCTTACAAAACAACATGAATGTACATCTATTCAATTTTAAGTTAACTCTTTCCTCACATAGTCTTCGTCTGCATCAAGGTGGTATTTGCAACCACAACTGCTTGCATGGGAGCTCTGGACACAGTTGCAATAATGTATACATTAAGAACCATAAGTGTGGTATATCCATTTGTGCTGTGGATGTGATTTCATGCATAAAATCATTCAGTGTTTCTTGCTCCATACTATGCACCTCATTGGAATCATCTCTGACTCTCGGAAGCCTTGGCTTGATGCTGGTCCACTTTATTAATAATACTAATAAAAGTTAAAACTATACACTACAGTTCAAAAGTTTAGGGTCACTTAGATCTTTTTTTTTTTTTTTTTCTCAATGAAGCTAACATTATACAAATACACTCTATACATTGTTAATGTGGTAAATAACTATTCTAGCTGCAAACGTCTGGTTTTGAATGCAATATCTACATAGGTCTATAGAGGCCAATTTTCAACAACCACCACTCCAGTGTTCTAATGGTACATTGCGTTTGCTAACTGTGTTTAGAAATCCCTTGAAAACCTTTATGAAAGTATGTTAGCACAGCTGAAAATTAGTTTTGCTGATTAGAGAAGCTATAAAACTGACCTTCCTTTGAGCTAGTTGAGAATCTGGAGCATTAAATTTGTTGATTCCATTAAACTCTCAAAATGGCCAGAAAAAGAGAGCTTTCATGTGAAACTCGACAGTCTATTCTTGTTCTTAGAAATGAAGGATATTCCATGCGAGAAATTGTAGGAAACTGAATATTTCCTACAACAGTGTGTACTACTCCCTTCAGAGGAGAGCACAAACAAGCTCTAACCAGAGAAGTGGGAGGCCGCGCTGCACAACTAGCAACAAGACAAGTACATTAGAGGCTCTAGTTTGAGAAATCGACGCCTCACAGGTCCTCAACTGGCAGCTTCATTAAATAGTACCTGCAAAACTCCAGTGTCAATGTCTACAGAGAAGAGGCGACTCCTGGATGCTGGCGTTCAGGGCAGAGTGGCAAAGAGAGAGCCATATCTGAGACTGGCTAAAAAAAAAAAAAAAAAAAAAAAAGGAAAAGATTAAAGAAGTTGTCCAGTTACCAAAACTGTTTTTTTTTTTTTTTCTGATAAATCTTGCTAATATGTGCCCCTCAACACATCTATTTATGTTTTTTTTCAGCAAAATTACCTTTTATTGTGCACCTGCAGCACATGCTCATTGCTGGCTCCAGCTCTGATGGGGTTAATCTCTCCTCTGACTTCCTGTGTTCAGTTCTTTGTGGCTCTAATTATTTCATGAAATTCAAAAAAAAAAAGGGCTTCTCTATATTTTTGGTTCCCAGCCGGGTACAAATAGACAGCTGGGGGTTGGGGGCAGCCCGTACCTGCCTGCTGTACCCGGCTAGTATACAAAAATATGGCGAAGCCCATGTCATATTTTTTTTTTTTTTTTTTTTTTTTTTTCCCTTCTTTTTGGGTAAAAAACTGCATACAGTCCTGGATGGAGGATGCTGAGCCTTGTAGTTCTGCAGCTTCTGTCTGCTCTCCTGCATACACTAGTGAATGGAGGATGCTGAGCCTTGTAGTCCTGCAGCTGCTGTCTGCTCTCCTGCATACACTATTGGATGTAGGATGCTGAGCCTTCTAGTTCTGCAGCTGCTGTCTGCTCTCCTGCATACACTAGTGAATGGAGGATGCTGAGCCTTGTAGTCCTGCAGCTGCTGTCTGCTCTCCTGCATACACTATTGGGTGTAGGATGCTGAGCCTTGTAGTTCTGCAGCTGCTGTCTGCTCTCCTGCATACACTAGTGAATGGAGGATGCTGAGCCTTGTAGTTCTGCAGCTGCTGTCTGCTCTCCTGCATACACTAGTGAATGGAGGATGCTGAGCCTTGTAGTTCTGCAGCTGCTGTCTGCTCTCCTGCATACACTAGTGAATGGAGGATGCTGAGCCTTGTAGTTCTGCAGCTGCTGTCTGCTCTCCTGCATACACTAGTGAATGGAGGATGCTGAGCCTTGTAGTTCTGCAGCTGCTGTCTGCTCTCCTGCATACACTAGTGAATGGAGGATGCTGAGCCTTGTAGTTCTGCAGCTGCTGTCTGCTCTCCTGCATACACTAGTGAATGGAGGATGCTGAGCCTTGTAGTTCTGCAGCTGCTGTCTGCTCTCCTGCATACACTAGTGAATGGAGGATGCTGAGCCTTGTAGTTCTGCAGCTGCTGTCTGCTCTCCTGCATACACTAGTGAATGGAGGATGCTGAGCCTTGTAGTTCTGCAGCTGCTGTCTGCTCTCCTGCATACACTAGTGAATGGAGGATGCTGAGCCTTGTAGTCCTGCAGCTGCTGTCTGCTCTCCTGCATACACTATTGGATGTAGGATGCTGAGCCTTCTAGTTCTGCAGCTGCTGTCTGCTCTCCTGCATACACTAGTGAATGGAGGATGCTGAGCCTTGTAGTCCTGCAGCTGCTGTCTGCTCTCCTGCATACACTATTGGGTGTAGGATGCTGAGCCTTGTAGTTCTGCAGCTGCTGTCTGCTCTCCTGCATACACTAGTGAATGGAGGATGCTGAGCCTTGTAGTTCTGCAGCTGCTGTCTGCTCTCCTGCATACACTAGTGAATGGAGGATGCTGAGCCTTGTAGTTCTGCAGCTGCTGTCTGCTCTCCTGCATACACTAGTGAATGGAGGATGCTGAGCCTTGTAGTTCTGCAGCTGCTGTCTGCTCTCCTGCATACACTAGTGAATGGAGGATGCTGAGCCTTGTAGTTCTGCAGCTGCTGTCTGCTCTCCTGCATACACTAGTGAATGGAGGATGCTGAGCCTTGTAGTTCTGCAGCTGCTGTCTGCTCTCCTGCATACACTAGTGAATGGAGGATGCTGAGCCTTGTAGTTCTGCAGCTGCTGTCTGCTCTCCTGCATACAATGAACATTTTGAATAAGGAAATGACATCAGACCTTCTTTTTTTTTTTTTTTTTTTCATCAACAATCTTTAATGGCATTGTGCACTGATTAAAAACGCAGTGAGCAAAAACGCAGCAAAAAACGTGACATGCAGCACCGCAGATGACAGAGCAGAGCAAGTTGGTGACATGCTCTGCTCTGACACAGTGTGCTGCATGTCACTGTATCCACTCTGTGACTTGTTGTGCAGGTGACCGGATGATACATGTCACTAACTTGCTCCACTCTGTGACTTCTGCTGCATTGTTCCAACTGTATACACTCTCACATGAACAAGTCTCAGAGTGGGGCAGTTATTGACATCTATCATCCGGTCACCTGCACAACAAGTCCCAGAGTGGAGACAGATAGTGACATGCAGCACACTATGTGTCAGAGCAGAGCATGTCACTGTCTCCACTCAGGGACTTGTTGTGCAGGTGACCGGATGCTACATGTTACTAACTGCCCCACTCTGTGATTTGTGCTGCATAGTACCAACTGTATACACTCTCACCTGCACAAGTCCCATAGTGGAGACAGTTAGTGACATGTAGCATCCGGTCACCTGCACAACAAGTGCCAGAGTGGAGACAGATAGTGACATGCAGCACACTATGTGTCAGAGCAGAGCATGTCACTGTCTTCACTCTGGGACTTGTTGTGCAGGTGACCGGATGCTACATGTCACTAAAGGCCACTTTACACACAGAGATAAATCTTTGGCAGATCTGTGGTTGCAGTGAAATCATGGACAGATTGTTCCATTTGTACACAGCCACAAACCTGGCACTGATTGTCCACAATTTCACTGCAACCACAGATCTGCCAAAGATTTATCTCTGTGTGTAAAATGGCCTTTACTGTCTCCACTCTGGGACTTGTTGTGCAGGTGACAGAGTGGAGCAGATTGGCCCCATGCAGCGTCCGGTCACCTGTGCTGCTGGTGGGAGTATATGATCACACTGCCGACAGCGCCCGCTCTCCTGACAGCTGAGCACAGCGGGCGGGTGGACAGTGTGATCACATACTTGCGTGACAGGGGGGATTTCAGTGGAGGAAACACCCCCCCCCCCCCTGTACTCCACACTGGAGCCCGTACCTCCCGCAGCTGACCGATGGTAAGCGGCGTGCTCTGCCTTCACCGCTCCACACTGATGTCCTCCGGCTCCTCCCCTCGATGCTGGGCTGTGACGTGCGGTAGTCACTGCCCACAGCCCAGTCAATCAGTGTGAGTGGCGCCGGCATCCTCTGACGTACCCGTCTAGTTTGAGAGCCCGGAAATGCCGGGACGTCAGAGGATGCTGGCGGCCACAGCTCCAGGGGGTCATGTGACAGGCACTGAGCGTGCAGGATAGCGCCGCTCAGTGCCAGAACTGGAAATACAAGCCAATGGAGAAGATGCATACAATGGTAAGTGACAATCATTGGGGGAAAAAAAAAATGGGTGAACCACCCCTTTAATATGGGCAAAAGAACAGACATTGGAGAGAGGAAGATTGGGGGGAAAAAAGTGTCATGGACAGACGAATCGAAGTTTGAGGTGTTTGGATCACACAGAAGAACATTTTGTGAGACTCATAACTACTGAAAATATGCTAGAAGAGTGCCTGACTCAATCTGTCAAGCATGGTGGAGGTAATGTGATGGTGTGGGGTTGCTTTGGTGCTGGTAAAGTGGGAGATTTGTACAAGGTAAAAGGGATTTTGAATAATAAGGATGGCTATCACTCCACTTTGCAACCCCATGCCATACCCTGTGGACAGCGCTTGATTGGAGCCAATTTCATCCTACAACAGGACAATGACCCAAAGCACACCTCCAAATTATACATTAAGTATTTGGGGAAGACGTCAGCAGCTGGTATTCTATCTGTAATGGAGTGGCAGCCCAGTCACCAGATCTCAACCCTATTGAGCTGTTGTGGGGGAAGCTTGACTGTATGGTACCAAAAAGTGCCCATCAAGCCAATCCAACTTGTGGGGGGGAGGGGGAAGCATGGGGCGAAATATCTCCAGATTACCTCCGCAAATTAACAGCTAGAATGCCAGAGGTCTGCAAAGCTGGAATTGCTGCAAAGGAGCATTCTGTGCCGAAAGCAAAGTGTGAGGAGAAAATCATTAGTTAAAGTAAAAATCACGATGTCTAACCTCGTCACTGTGTAGACTATATGTTCTATTCATTTTGCAACTCATTTGATAAAAGTGTGGGGGTTTTTTTTTTTTTGTTTGTTTGTCTTTTCCATGAAAAAAAAAAGTCTGGGTGACCACAAACTTTTGAACTGTAGTGTATTATAATTCTTTTTTTTTTTTTCTTACCTGATTTGCTTTGCTAACCTCCCCTGTTCCCGTGTGCTGGCACCCATCTACAATGGGTATTGTTGCCCTGGCTGTAAACAAAATGATGTGTGCAACAAGCAGCATGGAGAAAATCTTGTATATGCCACCATTTGTCTACGTTGGGTTGTATCTGCAGGTAATTGGCTGTAATTTTTATTTTTTGTCTCCCACTTTTCTATAGCGCAGCTTTTTATTCTTCTGCCATATGGCTCATTTTTCTCCCCTCAGTGCTGATGTGCTGTCATGATGAATAATTACGCTCCGCGCTCTGTAGTGTCCGCCTCCCCCTTTTTTTTTAAATTAAATGTTCCAGCAAGTGTGCAGTATGGCCGCAGTTAACGGCCCATATCGATGACTGCCTGCAAACAAAAGCATCATTCATGGAGGCACAGGTACCGGCGCTCACCATTACGTAACTTTGCCTCATCCCTTCTGAGATCATCTGCTGAATTAGGCTACTTTCACACATCAGTTTTTTCCCATCAGGTACAATCCGGAAAAAAACTGGTAAACCGGATCCGGTATCGCATCCGTTTTATCCCCATAGACTTGCATTGTAACCGGATTGTACCTGATGGCTTTGCGGTGCATCCGTTTTTTTCCGGATGTGGCAAAATAAATAAATGCGGCGGCCGGATAGAACGTTCCCTGCAACGTTTTTTGCTCCGGCAAAAAAACCCGCATCGCGCCACATCCGGCCACTGCGGCGCATTTTCAATGCATGCCTATGGATGCCGGATGCGGCGCGATGCGGAAAAAAACGCATCCGGCCGCCGCATGCGGTTTTTTCCACTGCGCATGCTCAGTAGCGTGCCGCAACCGGGAAAAAACGGACCGGCCGCATGTAAAAACGTATGCAAAGGATGCGGTGTTTTCACCGCATCCGTTGCATAGGTTTCACAGCCGGATTGAGCCGCACGGCTCAAACCGGATGTGTGAAAGTAGCCTTAAGGTAGGTGTGTGTGTGTGTGTGTGTGTGTGTGTGTGTGTGTGTGTGTGTGTGTGTGTGTGTGTTATATAATTTATGGACAATATTGGAGCAGGTTTATCAACATGGTTTAAAAAGAACAGTTGTTGTCCATGTTAACCAATTGCAGCACAGCTTTCATTTTACCAAAGCTGTTTGAAAAATGAATGCAGAGCTCTGATAGGTTGCGCCTAGCAATTAAGGCCTGTTACTGATAAATGAGGCCTGTGCTGTAGTGTGTGTGTATGTATGTGTGTGTGTATGTATGTGTGTGTGTATGTATGTGTGTGTGTATGTATGTATGTGTGTGTGTATGTATGTGTGTGTATGTATGTGTGTGTATGTATGTGTGTGTATGTATGTATGTGTGTATGTATGTGTGTGTGTGTGTATGTATGTGTGTGTGTGTGTGTGTGTGTGTGTGTGTGTGTATGTATGTATTAATATACATACATACATACATACATACAGTCAATAGTAACATTTAAGGGTTTGTTCTTGCCGAATCATTTTCCTCCATTTATTTTAGAAGGTTCCCTTAAAAACAAGACAACAAACGAAGAAAGAAAAACAAAAAAATGTGTGTGTGTGTGTGTGTGTGTGTGTGTGTGTGTGTGTGTGTGTGGATATATATATATATATATATATATATATATATATATATATATATATATATATATATATATATATATATATATATATATATATATATATATATATATATATATATATATATATATATATATATATATATATATATATATATATATATATATATATATCTATCTCTATCTATATATATATATATATATATATTATATATATATATATATATATATATATATATATATATATATATATATATATATATATATATATATAATCTATCCGTAATATCGGACATCTGACTGAGGTCTTGGACAGTAGTAACTGTTTCTAAAGAGTATTGAGCTTTTCTGGATGAATAGCAGTATGACTCAGCCATTCAATATACAATGTACAGTATATATCTTTATTTTACTCACTTATATGGCGCCATTACTTTTGCACAGCGCTTTACAGACATCCTCACTATCCTTGTTGGGCTTCACTATCAGTATGTCTTTTTGGAGAACCTGGAGGAAACTCATGCAAACAAACTCCTTGGTGGGATTTTAACCCAGGGCCTCAGTGTTGCAAACCAGCAGTGCTAACCACTGAGCCACCCAGGGCCTCAATGTTGCAAACCAGCAGTGCTAACCACTGATCCACCATGATTCCGATAATTTTAAGGGTGCTATCACATTATGTAGAGACTTCAAGAAATTTTCTTTGATTATCACAATTTTGTAGGACTACACAACCTGAAATAACTGATGACACAGAACAATACATGCGGCTGACCATTGTGATGCAGAAAATGTTGGATTATTGTCTTTTTTGAGTTGACCTGAATGTTGACTTCTGTGCAAAAAAAAAAAATAAATCTAGAAATAACAGTCATTGTGTGGGTTTTGCATGACTGTGCGGCCCGCTGTATGTAATATGGTCAGACCCCTGATGCCTTCAACCTTCCCTCCCCGGCTTACCTCCCCTCAAACAAAAAACGCAAATGTTTGAACTGTTTACAAAGAAATTGTCTAATGTTTCTACTTTGTTCCACTAAACTAATGTAATATATAAATGTTCTAATATGTAATAATAAAAATATTGTAACCAGACCCCTGATGCGGTGTGCTGGCCGGGTGCGCAGATGCGTGTGGTGCCCTGAGCCGCCGGCAGCTATTCTAGAGAAGATCGAAGAGTGTTTAATCTCATTACAGGACGTTATTGAATGGTGCAGTGATTCTGTAATGGATCTGTGTTGTGGATGTGAGCCCCCTCCTCCTGTCACGGCTGGGTAGGATGCTGCAATGCATCGCTCTATTTATATACTGGACAAAAAAAAGACTTAAAAGAGGATGAGTGCCGCTGATGATGCACACATCTGCTGACGCAAGTCTGGCCGATATTTTGCGCTTGTCCTATTAAGTCGTGCATGTGTTCCGCCAATGCTGTCAACCTGATATTTTACTTTTTTCTTGACGGCTAATTAGATATTTTTTATGGACACATTGGAAAACCATAATGATTTTGACTAGGTGATCCATGTCTACAGCTTATATGAAGCTGCATAAACTGTAAAATGATGATTGGTCATAATTTAAGTTTTTCCAGCTTTAAAAAAAAAAAAAAGAAAAGAAAAAATGGGCGCCTTTTTTAAATTTCTTTTTGGACAAGTGAAAAAGTGCCCTATTTTTACAGACTGCCTTGGAATTTCTGGGCAGCCGGCAAACCCAAGTGACGCTCCCCTCGCAATGCAAAACCTGATGACGTCAGAGACCCCTTCTAAGGTTATGCGCACACAGAGAGCGGAAAATGGGCTGTTTGCTGCATTTGAGGAGGCGCCACTCCTGCTGGTCAGCGGTGTGGAATATCTTGGTGATATCTGTCGTATTGGAAAATGTTTTTGTTTTTTTGTGATTGGAAAAATGTGTTTTTATTGCTCTATTCCGAATATCATTCATGGCCCTGAGGTTGCGCCGTTAAGTTATTCCGGATTCTTGTATGACTCCGCCATCCTTTTTTCGTACAGTTCTATTCGATGATATCCCGAAGCCAAAAACACAAGGCTTTGTGGCATACGTCATCCTGCAGAAATGTATTGAAAGGATGTAAACTGCTGTGACTAATGGTATAAAATAATAACCGGCAGCGAGTAGCCCGCACTTGCTGATATTTTTCTTACCTCAGCCCCGTCCAGTAATAATTGGATGTTGAGCTGGCAACAGAAAGGTGCGTCATTCCAATAATGTCCAAAAGCAACCACTTTAGAAAAATGGAGTCTGAAGTGCTGTGCACAAAGGCCACCGGGGAGCTGCACAACCTCCATGTGCTGCTGTAAAGGCTCAGTCTTGCGTACAGAAATATTCTACAAGCTGTTCGTGAATAAACCATCTGATGCAACAATTTTTATTTTTTCCTTTTGAATGTTCATGGAGAACAAACAATCTGAGTGATGCAAAGGTGCAGTAACCTTATGTGGAGGCAAATTGTGTGATCCGGTTGTGTGTATACCTGAACCACACAAGCATTTGTCATAGCTGGTTCCTAATCATTGGCTCATGTTGACATTGCTTGCTTGTTGGCTGATCTCTGCAAATGCTTGATTACATGGCCTAAAAATGCATGCTGTCAGTTTATGGCTTATATGTCCTTATCTTGGGCCCCTTCCTGGTATATATGCTGTTATTTTGGGCCCCTTCCTGGTATATATGCTGTTATCTTGAGCCACGTCTGTGTGTGTCTAGCTCTATCTTGCCTGCTATGTTGATGCATTAGGTTAAGGTACCGTCACACTAAGCAACTTACCAGCGATCCCAACAACGATAGGGATCGCTGGTAAGTTGCTAGGAGGTTGCTGGTGAGATGTCACACTGCGACGCTCCAGCGATCCCACCAGCAACCTGACCTGGCAGGGATCGCAGGAGTGTCGCTACACAAGTTGCTGGTGAGCTCACCAGCAACCAGTGACAAGCCCCCAGCGCCGCGTGGAAGATGCTGCGCTTGGTAACTAAGGTAAATATCGGGTAACCAACCCGATATTTACCTTGGTTACCACCGCACGGAGCTACACGTGCAGAGAGTAGGGAGCAGCGCACACTGAGCGCTGGCTCCCTGCTCTCCTAGTTACAGCACACATCGGGTTAATTAACCTGATGTGTGCTGCAGCTAAATGTGCACAGATCAGGGAGCAGCGCACACCGCTTAGCGCTGGCTCCCTGCTCTCCTAGTTACAGCACACATCAGGTTAATTAACCCGATGTGTGCTGCAGCTACATGTGCACAGAGCAGGAGCCGGCACTGACAGTGAGAGCGGCGGAGGCTGGTAACAAAGGTAAATATCGGGTAACCAAGGACAGGGCTTCTTGGTTACCCGATGTTTACATTGGTTACCAGCCTCCGCAGAAGCCGGCTCCTGCTGCCTGCACATTTAGTTGTTGCTGTCTCACTGTCACACACAGCGATCTGTGCTTCACAGCAGGACAGCAACAACTAAAAAATGGCCCAGGACATTCAGCAACAACCAACGACCTCACAGCAGGGGCCGGGTTGTTGCTGGATGTCACACACAGCAACATCGCTAGCAACGTCACAAAAGTTGTTCGTTAGCAGCGATGTTGCTAGCGATGTTGCTTAGTGTGACGGGGCCTTTACTGTCGTGCACCCCCAGTCATGGGCATACTGAGGTCAGCTGACTATCTCTGGCCGGCATTGTGTATTGCAGTGCAGGGACCCAACTGGTCTCTGCACAGCAATGCATCTCCGCAGAATGTGCTCCTCAGATGGACATCCAGGTGAAGTGGTCAGCGGGCCTGACGCAAGCTCTGCAACCATGATTGTTACGCCCCTGCTTATACTTTACTCTCCAATCCCCTCCACATGGCAATTACAGCGGTGCCCACGGTATACAGAGTGGTGCCTGGACCACCGCGATGCCTGATGTGAGTGGCTGCAAGAATAATTTTTTTTTTTTTTTTTTTTTTCTTTACCATGTAGCCGCTACTCCAGTAAGCCAGCTAAACACTATTTGCTGGTAAATGATTGTGGATGTGACCAGTTCCTCCATAATCTGTTTTTTACCACTTGCATATAGTGTCCTTTTAGTTACGGTCTTTAAAGCTTCACTACAAGGCTGTGTACAGCCACCTGGTGTCAGATTATCTGGGTCAGCTCTGATGGTATCTCCGCTTGTGCAGATCTGCTGGGTTCTGCTGCTCCCTCTATTTAAACTATGTATATTGTTCTATCAATTTAAACTAATGGATTGTGGGTGTAAAGGCAAGGATCGGGAAATTTGAGCAGTTGCAGGGAGTACTGAGCTTGACTTTCTCCAGCAGGCTTATATTAAAAAAAAAAAAAATGCTGGTCGAGCATGCATAATGATGCTTTATTCAGATATGGGGATAATCAGAAGGTAAATCGCATTATGATGCTACCTTACTAAAAGTGTCGGCTGCTGGGAGAAAATTTTAACTTTTTCCTCCCAGGAGCTGCTGGTTTCAAGTTAAAGGTGACTACAGTCCGCTCATTCACTATACTGTGAGCAGCGGCTGTAAGCACACCCTGGCACTGTGATTGACAGCTTGTGGGTGGCATATTAGTACAGAGCAAGTTGCAGAAGTGCTTACACCTTCCACACAGTATAGTGAGCAGTGACCGTATCTGCTCCGTGCTTGCCCTCATGACTGAAAGCTGGCGGCTCCGGAGAGGAAATTTATTTAACTTTCTCCCAGGCAGCATTGTAACGCTATTACCTACAGATTGACACCCACCCCATATGTGCAGATATTATTTTCCGAAGTGACCGCTTTTTCTCTTTAAGGGTCTAATCTTTAAAACGTGGTATTGTCATGGAGTCTACCATTGAGCCCCAAAGGTGTTACTTATCTTGTATTTTACAGTCGGTGACAATTCCCAATCCTGTTGATTGACATTGGAAACTGTAAACAAGCTGGTTGCCTCTAACTATTGAGATCTATTATGTGGTGAGAGGGTAAAGGCCCAGACTGGATGATGTTTCTGGTTTACCAAGTGCTCATCGAATAGTTATAAGGCACTGTGCTCATATACTGGCCAATCGGGAACATTAGCAGTATATTGACCCCCATTACAATTAAGGCTGACCATACTTGTTGGGTATCTGTCGATCCAACACTCATTCAGTTTATAACTCTTGAAACCATCAAACGCACCCACATTTTGCTGAGAAAGTGGAGCACAAACCACTCAACGGTTGAGCCTGAGCACCTCCGCTCAAAGATTGGGGCTCTACGGAGTCCAGTTCCAGTGCATCAATCTCTAGATCGCAGTAGGAAGGGTTCCAGTAGTTGGACTCCCAGCGATCATTAAGTAATTCAAGAGGATAACTTAATAATTTGGGAATAACCATTTTTAGCTACGTACACATTAGATGAAGGTCAACCGAAACCACCGGTTTTGGGGAGATTGGCTGATCAAGATTGGGTAGATGGCATCCCAATGGTTGATGCATTTTTGTTTTCGGGGGAGATGACCAGGTGAGTCTGGCAGCTACCTTCACATGAATGGATTAACTCTTATTGACCATTTTAATTTCTCTCCATTTTCAGACTACACTATGAACTGAGGATTTTAATCCTGAAATACACCATATTCTTTCAAAGATCAACCATGGATGACACTGAATATGGCCGTTTTGTGGACTGGGATAAGATGGAGACAGGAGGACAAGAACAGAGCCCCAAAGTATTAAATTGCACAGATTTCCAAGAGCTAAAACAACTGTCCCGTCAGGGGTATTGGGCAAAAAGCCATTCATTACGGGCCAAGGTATATCAAAAACTGATCAAGGAGATCCCATGCCGCACGGTGACTCCCGATGCCAGCGTGTATAGAGACATTGTGGGCAAAATAGCAGGCAAGCGTAATGCAAGTACCCTACCTCTTCCGGAATTTGTCGATGATCGACAGGTTCCCAGTTACTGCCTAAACTCTGAAGGTATTGGGGCAGTTAGGAAAATACTCTTGTGCATCTCAAACCAGTTTCCAGACATCTCCTTCTGCCCCGTCCTGCCACCTATTGTGGCCCTTCTCCTCCACTACAGCAAAGATGAGGCAGAATGCTTTGAGAGCGTTTCCAGAATATTGGCCTGCAATGACCCAAACAGACGACTCGTCGATCAGACTTTCTTGGCTTTCGAGTCGTCTTGTATGACATTTGGGGATCTTGCGGGTAAATACTGCCAGGGACCTCACAAGCTCATGGTAGCTGTGTCCGAAGATGTCCTGGAGGTTTATTCTGACTGGCAGAAGTGGCTTTTTGGAGACCTGCCTTTGATCTATGTTGCACGTGTATTTGATGTCTTTCTGGTGGAAGGCTATAAAGTGCTATTCAGGGTAGCCCTGGCTCTTCTCAAGTTCTTCCAGAAGGTAAGAGGTGGCCAACCGATGGAGTCGAACGATGTGAAGGGAGACATCCAAGCATTTGTGAGGGACATCAGCAAGTCCGTATCTCCAGAAAAGGTATTGGAAAAGGCCTTTGCAATCCGGCTCTTTTCCCGTAAGGAGATTAATCTGCTCCAAATGGCAAATGAAAAAGCTCTGCAGCAGAAAGGGATCACCGTGAAACAAAAAAGGTAAGTGGCCAAAGCATGCTAAAATTAAGATCTTCCAAACACCTTCCTTTATCGGTGTGTATCGTGGAATTTTTGGCTAACTACTTGCTAGACATTAGAGCAGCCCATATCGATTTGAAAGGGCCAATCTCAAGTCACCTGGAATGGAGAGGTTCCCATGTATATACAGCTTTCTCTGTTCACTTCTATAGGAATTTTGCGTATGCTTGCTACGGTATAGGGAGGAATGAGCATGCGCAGCCGCCTTTTCCTTCTCAGTGGTGCAAGACAGGATTGAGTTTGTGACAGATGTAAGTCCCAAGAAGGTTAATGGCGTTCCGTAGCTGCCCAGCGCCCACACGGAGTCCCTCTGCCGGTAGGGAATGAACTTTATTCCTCGCGGCAGCCGCTCAGCATTAGTTGGCTGTTAAGTCACTGCCGTGGCCGCGGTTACAGCCGCCGCTCTCTATGCACAAAGCGGTGACTGAAGGCCTGCTGTCACCACCCCCTATAAGGGCCGTTTCACATTTGCGCTGTTTTGACGGAAACTGGCTCCGTTACACGTACAGTACAGTTAATTTATTTACAGTGGAAGCGCGACATGATGTGGACACATGCGGGTACTGCATGACACACACAACCCGCATGGTTTCGCGCTTCAACTGTAAATAAATGAACTGTACGGTATACGTGACGGATCCCGTTTCCGTCAAAACAACGCAAGTGTGAAACGGCCCTAACTGAAAGCCGAAGGCCAACAGGAGGAATAAAGTAAAGTTACCTCCTGACAGCTAGCCGCTTCAGCGTTAATAGCTTTGTTTCCCCCCCTCCCTTCCAAGACTGGTTCCCTTTAAATCAAGACTTTGCAATTTTTAACCATTTGAGAAGATAACCGATCCCTTTTAAAAATAAAGTAGGCAAATCAAGCAATATGCTTGTAAGAACAGAGAGGATTTTTTTTTTTTTCTTCCAATAGAAGAATCTTATTGTTTACTGCTCGTTGCCAAGGTTACAGGCCACCTCTGCAAACTATCAGCGGTGGTCTGTCTCCTTGGTAAGGAGAACGGCAGGATTGCAGAATGACCACATGGTTTAATGATTGAAGTGTAGTGTCTGTCTGGAAATCCATGGATCGCACCCTATTTGCACAGCTGATTAGTGCCCCTGAGACTTTGCACTTTGACTATTTTCTTTCTTAGGTCACATCCACTGGACTCGTCAGTAGAACGTTTAATCGATGATGTTTCACTTATGATTTTTATGTTTTTTCCTTTTCCCTGTTCTCTTCTTCCTTTTCTCCTCTTCTGCTGTCCTATTTCCAGAGTAAAGTCTCCTGTCCGGTAAGTCACCTCGCTGTCTCCCTTCCGTAGCTGACTTCTTTGCTTATTCTTCTGTCCTGCCTGTTTAACTTTCCGCAGCCATGGATTGCAAATAACCTCCAAAACTAACTTATTCATTTTTGCAAACCTTTCTCCATTACAAACAGCTGGACATGCGGGGGGGAGTGAATACTTTGCACACAGCTGGACATGCAGGGGGGGAAGTGAATACTTTGCACACTGCTGGACATGCACACTGCTGGACATGCACACTGCTGGACATGCACACTGCTGGACATGCACACTGCTGGACATGCACACTGCTGGGGACATGCACACTGCTGGACATGCACACTGCTGGACATGCACACTGCTGGACATGCACACTGCTGGACATGCACACTGCTGGACATGCACACTGCTGGAGTGAATACTTTGCACACTGCTGGACATGCAGAGGGGGAGGGGGAGTGAATACTTTGCACACTGCTGGACATGCAGAGGGGGGGGGGGAGTGAATACTTTGCACACTGCTGGACATGCAGGGGGGGGGAGTGAATACTTTTGCTGGACATGCACACTGCTGGACATGCAGGGGGGAGTGAATACTTTGCACACTGCTGGACATGCACACTGCTGGACATGCATGGGGGTAGTGAATACTTTGCACACTGCTGGACATGCAGAGGGAGGGGGTGAATACTTTGCACACTGCTGGACATGCATGGGGGGAGTGAGTACTTTGCACACTGCTGGACATGCATGGGGGGAGTGAGTACTTTGCACACTGCTGGACATGCATGGGGGGAGTGAGTACTTTGCACACTGCTGACATGCATGGGGGGAGTGAGTACTTTGCACACTGCTGGACATGCACACTGCTGGACATGCACACTGCTGGACATGCACACTGCTGGACATGCAGGGGGGGGGAGTGAATACTTTGCACACTGCTGGACATGCACACTGCTGGACATGCACACTGCTGGACATGCACACTGCTGGACATGCACACTGCTGGACATGCACACTGCTGGACATGCAGGGGGGGGAGTGAATACTTTGCACACTGCTGGACATGCACACTGCTGGACATGCAGGGGGGGAGTGAATACTTTGCACACTGCTGGACATGCAGGGGGGAGTGAATACTTTGCACACTGCTGGACATGCAGGGGGGGAGTGAATACTTTGCACACTGCTGGACATGCAGGGGGGGAGTGAATACTTTGCACACTGCTGGACATGCAGAGGGAGGGGGTGAATACTTTGCACACTGCTGGACATGCAGGGGGGGAGTGAATACTTTGCACACTGCTGGACATGCAGGGGGGGAGTGAATACTTTGCACACTGCTGGACATGCAGAGGGAGGGGGTGAATACTTTGCATATTTAAAGTCTCAGGTTGCAGGAATACTTGATGCTGAGCACATGGTATAATTGTATCCGCCTGTAGGTGTCGCTTTAACCCCAGCTCAGTGTCTTGGTATGGGCAGGACGTTCACAGCTTCAGTATTGTATGAAGAGGATTGCCCCTCTAAAAAAAAAAAAAAAAAAAAGACTGCAAGGAGCAGATCATTCCCTCCCTCCCCCCCCCCCCCCCCCCCCCCCCCCCCAAAAAAAAAATCTCTGCATTGCACAGACCACCTGTTATGCATTGCTTAAATAGCGGCATCATATTTGATCAGCGGTCTCCTCGTCTCGTGACCACGGACAGTGTATGGAACCGGAGCAGCACAGCGCCGCACACTAAATAGTGGCTGTTTTGGGGTACTGCAGCTCAGCTCCCATTTACCAGCACTGTGCACAGCTGAGCTGTTCTGGCTCCATACACTGGTCTCTTCCGACAGCTGAGTGACCATAGATTTATATGGCAGCAATGACGTGCTAGTGGTGTCCAGGATAAACCATTCCTGCTAGTCATTGTATTGTTTAGCAGACGAACATGCCGGCATTCATTTTTAATGCTGTTTTTAGAAGCGCTTCCATTCCCAATGGAGGGGGGGGGGGGGGGTTTGTTAGTCTCCAATGAAGTAGAGGCTGGGTGAGAAATGTAGCCTGGTGCATGTCATCTAATACCGTTCTATTGTGCCATGCGGCCTGGCTGATCCCATGCACCACCGTCCTGCAGCCCCTCCATGCGTAACCGGCTTATACTAACGTGTTGCATGAGCCATGCCGGCTAATATCTGCAGCCGCTGAGCTTATCCTGTCAGGGCTTATCCCTGTACGGCTGTGTCTGGTATTGCAGCTTAGCCATGATGTGACTGTACCTGCCATTCCTAGGACGGCAGAGGGGCTGGCTTTGCTATAAAGTACATGGCGCTTTGTAATAAGTTGCATGCCCTCGCATTTAGCCTTAAGGGGTTTTCCATCTTCAGAAAAGTTGGGTCTCCAAGCAGTTTGTTTAATGATTACATTACTGTGCTTTTCTCACCCTCCCCTGGTTCAGCGCTCAAACTTCGCTGCTGCTCTGTGTCTGTCTGCAGCAATGACGTTGTGTTGAGAGCCCTGCAGCCATTAACTGAGCTCAGCGGGCCCTGTAAAAGTTCAGAGAGCTCACTGATTTGCCTGCAGTGCTGTCAACATAACGTCATTGCTGCAGACACACTGGGAGCAGCAGCGAAGTCTGAACGCTGAACCAGGGGAGGGTGAGCAAAGCACAGTTTTGTAAATCATTAAAGAAACTGGAGCAAATGCAGAGACTCGGTACTGGACCTGGGGAGGGTGAGTGAAGGACGTGTACACGTGTTGACACCACATGGTTGAAACTGGACAACCCTTACATGAAGTCATAAAGTGGGTACCTCCTTGGATCACCTGCCTGCTCCTTACAGCGCCAAGACTTTGCTCTGCAGACTTGGTGCCCTTCTCTGATCCTCCTTAGACTCTTTTTGACTAATGACCTTGTTTTGTTTTTCCCCTTTCCTAATTTCTGACAGACAGAATGTCCACCTAGCCGTCCATGCTGAGAACTTCAAGTCTGAGATTGTGAGCGTGAAAGAAATGAGAGATATCTGGTCCTGGATCCCCGAGAGATTCGCTCTCTGCCAACCGCTGCTGCTGTATACCAACCAAGAACATGGCAACACCCTGAGCAGGTCCGTAAGAGCAGAGCATGTACGGGATACTTTACATGGCGGCCTCTATCTCCTGCCGGGGCTCCATTTGACTGATAGATCTCGATTTACCTTATAAGAAGAAATCTGTCAATCATTCGGATGAGTACACACCGGTGCAAGCCGCCCACCGGATTCTTACACCGACTTTGTGCTTGGTTTGGCCTTTTGTCCGTTGGGTACCAGTAATATCTGTCATACACTCAGATATGTGTGTGTGTGTGTGTGTGTGTGTGTGTGTGTCTCCGCTAAAGGAATTCACACTGTCGCATTTATAATCACGAACTTTTGCACAGACGCCTCATGTGAAACAGGGAACATCATAGACTGTTTTGACAGGAAAATTTAACCCTGCACTTTACAGTTACTCTCCAAAATCCTGCCTCCATTAAACTGAATAGAGGTGGGAGCTACTGGCTATTAATAGCAACTGTAAGTGGTTGCTATAGGAACAAAATTAAACTGTTGGTATAAGAAGCTTATGCGTGAGGTAATAAGATGTCAGTGGTGAGACTGGGGCAAAGAGACAGACAGTTACTATCCCGGGCAAAGCCCAGGTACTACAGCTAGTCCTTATTATAAACTGCAGCCATAACTGCAGTGTGAACACGACCAACAGCTACACACTTGTGAAGTCTTGATAGACTTAATACTTCAGACTTTGCTCTAAATATTTCTATATACAAAGTGTTTTTCTATGAAATCTTGGTGCATTTCACACCCTAAAGCTAAGACGCCGTGGCGCCAATGTGTCGATATTCTATTAGTCTTGTGCTTTTTTTTTTTTTTTTTTACTGGGATATTAGGAATGTCCCCAATCAGTCTGACCCCTAAACTCTGCAGTGTTCTTTTGTCTATCTATGCTCAGGTTTTACTTGCACTGTGAAGGACATGAGCCCACCTTGCTACTCATCAAGACCAGCAACAAAGAGGTAAGTAATCAGTCAACACATGGATCTCCTACAAGTAAAGCTGCACTCTGAGACGCTAAGGTATACAGACTTTGACTATAGGAATTTGGATATGCATTACTGCTTAGAAAATGTAAAAATTGACATTTGGTGCTTAAAAAAAAGGCCAGTTTTCTGTGAGCCCAGCAGCCAGCGTCAAGGCGTATCTCTTCTTTTTCTTTTGCTGGGTCCCTACCTAAACTGTTCACCTCCTCCTGTAATATGTTTAATCTTATAAATCATATAAATTAGCTTTTTCTTGTATGGCCACTTACCAATCACTTCCTAGGTGTGCGGAGCGTACCTGTCAACTGACTGGAACGCACGGAAGAAGAGTGGGAACAAGCTGAGCTTCTTTGGGACTGGAGAATGCTTTGTTTTTCGGGTAAGGACTAAACCACTTCTCAGTTTATCACAGTCCACTGATCTTTATGGGTCTTTTACACACACATTTACATTTTGACCAATTATTAAATTATTTTCTTTAAACGGTCACAGTCCTTATCATACGGCAAAATTAATAGCACTACAATATACCCAATTTTTTTGTATTAAAATCCCTTTTCCTCTAAAAAATTTGGAATGAAAATGAGGGGTGCGTCTTATAACCCAAAGGTAGCTTACCAGGGTGGGGGGAGTGTAGAATGGTGAGAGGAGGCAGGGGCAATGCTGTGGTCAGTGAGGCAGGGGCCATCCTGAAAATGTGGGCGGTGCGGGCTTCAAATAATGGCACCCGGAGTCATGACATGCCCAGGTTGAGCTCTTGGCTCAAGATCTCATCTGCGCATGCACCACCTCTGGTCCATTGATCTGCCAGCAAAATGGTGCCCAGAGGCGGTGCATGCGCAGATGTGATCTCTGCCTGTCATTGGGCCGATAGCTCAATCTGCGCACACGCCAACTCCGGGCGCCAGTGGCGTAACTAGAGTTTGATGGGCCCTGGTGCAAAGTTCAGACCTGGGCCCCCACTCCACATACACTGACAATTGGGGTAGGGGATAATGACACTGACACTCGGGGTACAGGATAATGATGCTGACACTTGGCTCTTCCCACAGCACCCAGATTTCTCATGATCTGAAATCCCTCTATCAGCACCCAGCTTTCTTACTGTATGTTCTGATATCCATCTTGTCCTCGGCACCCAGCTTCCACATGCTCTGCTATACATCTTTCCTTCAGCACCCAGCTTTCCCATATCAGTGCATGGGAAAGCTGGGTGCTGAGAGCAGATGTATAGCAGAAGATGGGAAAGCTGGGTGCTGAGAGAAGATGTATAGCAGAGCATGGGAAAGCTGGGTGCTGAGAAATGTATAGCATGGCATGGGAAAGCTGGGTGCTGTGGGGAAAGAGCCTTTTTTCCCTCAGCACAAAATGTTCCCATCCCCTGATTGTATCTTTGTCCCCCCCCCCCCCTTTTATATAGTTCTCCAAACACAATAATGGCCCCCACATTGCCTTCCAAATAGTATAAAGGGTCCCACATAACGCTTCATATATTAGTATACCCTTCCATAGTCCTCCATGTATTATAATGCATTTCCCATAGTTCTCCATGTATTATAATTCCCCCCCATAGTACTCAATATATATTACTCCACCACATAGTCCTCCATATATTATAATGCACCCCCATAATCCTCCATGTATAAAGTAGCCCTTCAATTATCATGAATTTCTCATAATTCTCCATATTATAATTCACCCCATAGTACTCTCTCTATATTATACTGCACCACATAGTCTCCGATGTTTTATAACACACACCCATAGTCCATGTATAAGGTAGGCTCCATAGTCCTCTATATATTATAATGTAGCCCCCCATAGTCCTATATGTAATATAACGCAACCCCATAATACCTTCATATTGTATTATGTAGCCCCATGCTCCTCCACACATAATGCACCCCTATATTCCATGTATAAGGTGTCCTTAATTTTGTATTATGCAGCCCCCCCAGACCTCCATATATAATAATGCAGCCAGCCTCCCCAATCCTCCATTTATAATATAGCAGCCAGCCTCCCCAGGCCTCCAGGTATAATGCAGCCTCCCCAGGCCTCCAGGTATAATGCAGCCTCCCCAGGCCTCCAGGTATAATGCAGCCTCTCCAGGCATCCATTTATAATATAGCAGCCAGCATCCCCAGGCCTCCATATATAATGCTGCCTCCATGTATACAGTTAGGTCCAGAAATATTTGGACAGTGACACAATTTTGGCGAGTTCGGCTCTGCATGCCACCACATTGGATTTGAAATGAAACCTCTACAACAGAATTCAAGTGCAGATTGTAACGTTTAATTTGAAGGTTTGAACAAAAATATCTGATAGAAATTGTAGGAATTGTCACATTTCTTTACAAACACTCCACATTTTAGGAGGTCAAAAGTAATTGGACAAATAAACCAAACCCAAACAAAATATTTTTATTTTCAATATTTTGTTGCGAATCCTTTGGAGGCAATCACTGCCTTAAGTCTGGAACCCATGGACATCACCAAACGCTGGGTTTCCTCCTTCTTAATGCTTTGCCAGGCCTTTACAGCCGCAGCCTCAATTCACCTTCACCTCAATTGAGAGTTCCTTAGCCCGCATGTTGTCTGGTCACAGCCACAGCTTCCAAATGTAAAACCACACACCTGTAATCAACCCCAGACCTTTTAACTACTTCATTGATTACAGGTTAACGAGGGAGACGCCTTCAGGGTTAATTGCAGCCCTTAGAGTCCCTTGTCCAATTACTTTTGGTCCCTTGAAAAAGAGGAGGCTATGCATTACAGAGCTATGATTCCTAAACCCTTTCTCCGATTTGGATGTGAAAACTCTCATATTGCAGCTGGGAGTGTGCACTTTCAGCCCATATTATATATAGAATTGTATTTCTGAACATGTTTTTGTAAACAGCTAAAATAACAAAACTTGTGTCACTGTCCAAATATTTCTGGCCCTGACTGTAATAATGCAGCCAGCCTCTCCAGGCCTCCATGTATAATAATGCAGCCAGCCTCTCCAGGCCTCCATGTATAATGCAGCCTTTACAGGCCTCCATGTATAATAATGCAGCCTCCATGTATAATAGAAGAAAGAAAAATCCAGCTTCCGGAGTAGTAGTAAAACTGCTGCAAAATTTTATTAAAGGACGTAAAAATTAATGTGATGACAAAAATAGGGAGCCCATATGCGGCGTAAGGCTACGCGTTTCGAACGCTGCCTGCGTTCTTTGTCAAGCTTGACAGTAGTTTTACTACTACTCCGGAAGCTGGATTTTTCTTTCTTCTATTGGACCCTTGCACTGCCAGAGTGTTATCCTTGCATGCCGGACTTTGCCCCAGTTGAGCTGGATCACTTTTTTTCCTCAATGTATAATGCAGCCTCTCCAGGCCTCCATGTATAATAATGCCTCTGGCCACCGTGTACTCACTAATTTATATTAAAATAAAAGTCCTTACCCTCTCTTCCTTCCACCGCTGCGCTGTATTCACGTCTCCTCGTTCCACCGATGCTGTCCTCACTGCTTTCCTCTTCCACCGCTGCTCATCCTCCCTTCCCCTCACTCTCCTGGTGCTGCGGTTGGCGTCCTGCGCTCTGTGCACTCAACACAGCAGTTGCACGGGAGTGACGTCACAGGGGGAGAATGATGATGCATAGCGCGGCAGCAGGCAGGGGGCCCCGGTGCCACCGCTGACACCAGGCAGGGGGGCCCGGTGTCGGCGGCGGCACCGGGTCATATAGCTGCTGCGTGGTCTGTGACAGATCAGCGCAGCTCCTCTATATCACTGACAGGAGCTGGCTGCTGACCTGCCGGGCCCCTAACCTCCCGGGCCCGGTCGTAATGGCGACCGCGGTAGTTACGCCCCTGCCGGGCGCCATTTCTTTGAAGCTCGTACCACCCAACAGTTTCTGGATGTTCTTGCCTCACAGTACCCACATTGTAGGGACACCCGCCGCATTGCCCTACTGCACCACCACCCCTACCTCCTGTGTCCCTGATTTCTCCCCTCTTCTTCCGTGGTTTTTTTGTTTTTGTTTTTGTTTTTTTTTTTTCCCTCCCCCTTCTCTGCCCCCCAAACAGGATAACTGGAAGGTCGGGCATCTCAGTGGTCAGCTCTACAATTTTAAATCTGACCGAAAACAACATCTGCAAGGAATTTGCATGGATTTCCTCCCACATTCAAGACCTAATGATAGGGAATTTAGATTGTGAGCCCCAATGGGGACAGGTAATCATGTCTGTAAAGTGCTGCAGAATGACTGTGCTATTTAAGCAAATAATATTATTAAAGGAATTATTAACCTCGGTTGCTCTTCTGTGCACCTGCATTAGTTCAGCTCGTCCCTTCTTAAAATACTCTGTATAATTTTGGGCTCCGGTGTATAATTCTGGCTGCACTGGTGACTTGTATAGTGTCAAAACTATATGTTCTTTTATTGTATCCCATGATTTTTATTTGTGTTGGAAGCAGATGCCTGACACTGAGCAATAAGTTGAGTCTTTCAGTGTCATTTTTGCCCGGTGTCGTACATTTTTAAACGTTATTATTTATTTATTAGATTAATAAGAATAAATGTATTTATTATTATAATTTTTATTTTATTAATAATATAAATATAATAATTTTAGTATTTTATAATTTATTTTTTTTTTGTCTGCCCAAGTGTATAACTTTACATTTATCTACAATAACCTTAAATTACCACTTCTTGGCTCTGAAGTCCACCTTCTCTAAATCGATTTTTGTAGTATTTAATAGCCTTGCAGAACTTGGAGTACCATTAGTAGACAGTTGATACTATGTCTTAAACAAGATTATCAATATACAAATTAAAGTGACTTAAAGCACCACCCCAGCATTACTTGTCACTCCCCCACCCCCCATCTTACTTACCATCTGGCATTTTTCTCCTTTTTGTTTTGTCACCACTCCGGTCCCGCTGCACCATCTTGTGCCTGTAGCTTCTGACTGGCCAGAGGCTGTCACAAGCTATTGATACAAGTCTATGAGAGTCAGAATGAGGCATTCATAGACTTTTGAGTTGTGTGCTCCATGAATCACTGCAGCTGCCGGAAGGTTACAAACTTTCTGACACAGATTTGGAGTGTTGGTGAAAACTGATAGAGATGCCGCAAGGTGAGTATAAGATGGGGCCATAGGACTACTTCAATGGTGAATTAAAAAAACAAAACAAACAAAAAAACGCTCGAGTGGTGCTTTACTAATCCCAGGTCTCATTCTTTAAGTTGTTTCTTCTTTATGCTTACAGCTGCAGCCAGAGGTGGAGCGCTATGAGTGGGTGATCATAAAACATCCGGAGCTCGGTAGAGTTACATCAATGGCTGCCGACAATGAGTCCAACTCTTCCCAGGAGAGTGCTGAGAAATCGGACCCCTCCACCCGGCTGTCCCCTTTTCTGGCTACTCGACATTTCAACCTCCCATCCAAAACTGCCTCCATGTTTATGGCCGGGAGCACAGACTGCATCATCATTGGTAAGTCGCCTGTAAAGACTTTGAATATTTTTTTTTATTTATTTATTTTTATTTTTTATTTTTTTTTGTCTCCGTATCTGCCCATCTTATCAGATAAAAAGGAATAATGTAATCACAGCTCACCTAGACCTATATGTATCTCAAAATATTATTAACCCCAAATTTAATAAAAAATTCCTTTTATTGTACAAAAAGCTAAACAGACTCATAGACATAAAAACATATAAAGTGTCTCAGCTGGATTCAATCAATAAGGGGATAGATTCATAGCAATACATAAATCATCCCTCTTTCACAATCTAATACATATTTCTCATCGTTCCTCAAAGGGAGAAAAAGGTTTATATACATTTCATATCATTGTTCACTATATATATATATATGTATATGTATATGTATATGTATATGTATGTGTGTATAACCTATTTGTACTCACTATCACACAATGGTTTAAGTAGCTTTATACAGAGACAAAAAATATATATTTCGTCTCTATACCTAGCTCCAACCCCTATCCAGTTTAAGAGACAGTCACATCACATTTATGCATAAATTATCCCTGGTCACTCTGTTTTGATACTTATATGACCACTACTCAACATCCCAATCACATCCTTAACTGGTCACTTTTACAGAGGAAAAAAAACAGGGATAGCTTTAAAACTGAGCGCATCCTGGAATACCCAAAGTTATTCCTAATAGAACCAACACCCAATATATAGTGTAAGGCTATGTGCGCACTTACCGGATTTTTCGCGGATTTTGCCGCGGATTTGCTGCATGTTTCGCTGCAGAAAATGTTCATAACATCTCTGCAGTGAATCACCAGCAAATCCTATGGAGAAAAAAAATCCTGTGCGCACTGGGCGGAATTTGACAGCTGCATGTTTTGCTGCGGGAATCCCGCAGCAAAAACAAGTGCATGTCACTTCTTTTCCGCACGTCGCTGCGGGATTTCTCTCCATTGACTCAATGTTAATCATGAAATCCCGCAGGGAATAACGCAGGCAGCAAATTCTGTGCGGTTCACTGCGTTTTCCTGCGTTATTCCCTGCGGTATTTTGCGGTTTACCTCCGGTAATGTGCATCACTTGCTTGCGGTTTTGCAGGGAAGTGATGTCATTACAGGAACAGGAAGTCGTGCAGAGTAAACACACACACATCAGACACAGAACACACATCACAGACATAGATCACACAGACACATAGAATACACATAGAAAGAAAACGGAAATATAGAAAACAAAGAACGTGGGCTCCACTGCATATTTACCGTCCAGCCGAGGTAAGCACACAGCGGCGGCCCGGTATCCTCAGGCTGGGGAGGGAGAGGGGCAGGGTTAATGTCCCCCGCCTCACTCCCCCTCCGGCAGCCGAGAATATCAGCCGCAGCTGCCCCGGGACTGTCGCATACATTATGCGGCACTGCCGGCGTGTCCTCGGCTCTTCTTGCCACCGTGTAGCAGTGGTGACAAGGTAATACAAGGGGTTAATGGTGATGGGGGACCACCGCCATTAACCCCAGGCTTGATCATGGCAGCGTCTATGTGACAGCTGACATGATCAACCCGTAAGTAAAGTGAAGAAAACACACACCGAAAAATCCTTTATTTTAAATAAAACCAACAAGCCTCGTTCACCATTTTATTAACCCCTCCCGCACCAAAGCTCCGGCGTAATCCACCGCTCCGACATCCACAGCTCCGGCTCCGACGTCCTGCACTGCTTCCATCCAGCCGCGACTGTCACAGACACAGGCTGAATGCAGCAGACAGCAGAGGTAATTATCGGTCATTTCCCACGGCCGGTAATGTGAACTCACTGCCGACCGTGGGAAATGCAGCGATCTGTCATCTATCTATCCCTCTATCTGTCTATCTATCTATCCCTCTATCTATTCTTCTGTCTATCCTTCTATCTATTCTTCTGTCTATCTACTATCAGAATTAAATGTATTTTTTTTTTTTTTTTTCTTCAATGTGCTTTATTGCATTGAATGCAATAAAGCACATCCCAACCCGCACGCGGCAAAACCGCGGCAATACCGCGAATAATACCGCGGTAAAGCCGCGGCAAACCGCATGCGGTTTTCGGGTGCGGTTTCCCGCGGTTTTTTACCGCGGGTGCGGTAATCTTTGAGAGGATGCGGAATTTTCTCAAGAAAATTCCATTTCCCAGTGCGCACAGAGCCTAACTCATCTAATGAACTGTTATTTTGGATATCATGCACCCTATCAAATGCCAAAAAAAGGTCATTCACCACAGAACAGAGAACCAATATCTGCCCAAAGCCATCATCTGAACTGTAAGAAAAAAGATTTTTTCAGTGAAGCAACAAACACATATATGCCAAAGATGATACAAGATAAAAAAAAGTCCAGTAACCATAATTTGATCCCTAATAGGATTCTTGATGAAATATTTCTCACATATCCACTTGAGATCATATCAGATAATAATCTTCTTCATAGAGACAATTAATTTCAGACATATGTCATGTCACTAGTTCCTTATGGTAATGGTTAGACACTCTGTGCTTGATAGCTCCACACTCTTGGGATACAATTTACACCTTGACGCGTTTCCCCCTTTGTTTAATAAAGCCAAAGGGTTCATCAGGAGGTTTTATTGATCCATGAGTTTAGTATCAATATTCGATATGGATCTAAGAAAAGAAGAGAGAAATATATATATATATACCATTGCAATTTCTTGAGCTGCCTCGCCACGTCACCACGTCACGGCAAATCTCATTTGAAGCAGTCCTACACTAAAATATTTTTATAAAATGTGCCATGCGGCCTCACATATTAATAGTAGAACTGCTCTTAGCAGCACTCACCTGGTCTATTTCAATCCCGTACCCATGACTGAGTCATGGCTGTGGGCGGGACAGGTCCAAGCAAATGCTGCATGAAGTAAATAGCCTGTGGACAAAGCCTGATGACTTAATGTGAACAGTCACCAACCGCCAAAATCCAGACAGATGGAATACATCCCAAATTGGGGTGCATAGCAAGGTGGAGGTCAACCACCGACCAATTCAATGAAGAAAAAACAAAAAGCCACCACCAAATGTGCACTACAGCACTAAACATTCCAAACTGTACTTATTATAAAAAAAAATTTGAGATTTTTGGCAAAAAATTGCAATTTCTTGAGCTTAAGTACAGTTTGGAATGTTTAGTGCTGTAGTGCACATTTGGTGCTGGCTTTTTGTTTTTTCTTCAGATAAAGTATGGTATGCAGAACCGGACCACTATAGCAATCATTAAGGGGTCCAAATAAGATGTGACTGTATAGATCGGCAAAACGCCATGATAACCTCCGTCACAAAAATCCCCAAATGAGGACACCAGCACGCCAAACAATCACCATGCGGCAGCCTTTTAAATGAGAGCGGGAGCCATTACGTTTCCGGTCCCAACCGCCTCCCATCATCCATTGCGACCGCACACATGCGCAATCACGTCTTACACCCCGCTTAATACATAAACACCTGATGTTAACTTCCGTATAAATCATCAGAGCCAACACGCTTGCGCAAACCTGCGCCAACAACGCAGCTGCCCATATTCACAAAGCGGCATCGCGGAGTTTCCATAGCGCCGCGCATGCGCCCCAAGATTATACTTAATTTCAGCCACCGCGCTTGCGCATACATGCGCTATCAAAACGCGCCCTTTTTTTTGGCATTTGATAGGGTGCATGATATCCAAAATAACAGTTCATTAGATGAGTTACACTATATATTGGGTGTTGGTTCTGTTAGGAATAACTTTGGGTATTCCAGGATGCGCTCAGTTTTAAAGCTATCCCTGTTTTTTCCTCTGTAAAAGTGACCAGTTAAGGATGTGATTGGGATGTTGAGTAGTGGTCATATAAGTATCAAAACAGAGTGACCAGGGATAATTTATGCATAAATGTGATGTGACTGTCTCTTAAACTGGATAGGGGTTGGAGCTTGGTATAGAGACGAAATATATATTTTTTGTCTCTGTATAAAGCTACTTAAACCATTGTGTGATAGTGAGTACAAATAGGTTTAATACGTGTGTGTATATATATATATATATATACACACACACACACACACGTATTAAACCTATTTGTTCCTCTGTATATATATATATATATATCTATATATATATATATATATATATCTGTATATATATATCTGTATATATATATATATATATATATATATATATATATATATATATTAGTGAATAATGATATGAAATGTATATAAACCTTTTTCTCACTTTGAGGAACGATGAGAAATATGTATTAGATTGTGAAAGAGGGATGATTTATGTATTGCTATGAATCTATCCCCTTATTGATTGAATCCAGCTGAGACACTTTATATGTTTTTATATCTGAGTCTGTTTAGCTTTTTGTACAATAAAGGAATTTTTTTATTAACTTTGGGGTTAATAATATTTTGAGATAAAATTGACCCCTTGAATATATCAAAGTAAGTTTGAGTAGACCTATATGTACCCCAAATGGTGGATGGTGACGAGCACATCAGGCCGGATCCTGGTGTAATAGCGATGAACAAGAGAAGTAGAAAAAGCCAGCAACCATCTCGGAAAAACTCTGAAGCTTTATTGTGAAAAATCCAAAAACATAGTGGATAAAAAGCTCTGCGTGTAGACAAGGGTCTATATGTTTCAGGCCTAACAGAACTGGCCCTTAATAATGACAATGGTTGTCCTGATTAAGGGCCAGTTTCGTTAGGCCTGAAACACGTAGACCCTTAATAGAACTGGTCCTTAATCAGGACAACCATTGTCATTATTAAGGGCCAGTTCTGTTAGGCCTGAAACATATAGACCCTTGTCTACACGCTGAGCTTTTTATCTACTATGGGTTTTTTTATGGATTTTTCACAAAGCTTCAGAGTTTTTCCGAGATAAGTTGGAAAAAGCCAGCAACTATCAGATAGCTATTCTTCTTACTCCACTTAAGAGACACTTCTCCCTCTTGTTTTCCGAACTCCTCATTCCCTCTGAAAAGCTGCAACAATCCCTCTTTGCAGAAAAAGACTTGGCTCACCAAAGAATCAGATTATAGCTTCTTGTTGTATGCAGGGAGGAGTGAGGATGATGAGGAAGGAGTAAAGTAAAAGGATGAGAGACAGATCACGTGTTAATTTCTAGTAGGTGTTTTGTCTCATCCCAGCACTGGATTCACAGCAACACTGCTATATAATTTACTCCATGCTGATGCCTCTGAACATGTTACATACAGATAGAGGACAAAATCTCCATGTTTGTGCGGTTTTATGGGACTTCATAGCAGCTAGTCTTTACCACTAGATACGAGGCAACTGAAAACTTATAGGGTGAGCCTGCACTGGGAAAAACTGGTGAAAAATGCAGGGTAGAAGTCATAAAATCCCAGATAGTGTTGTTATTCATATACATACAATGGCTTAGTTGGGAAAATTCACCGGATATCACATGTACACCTTAGCAGATGCCACGCTGGCTGCCGGTGGTCACCACTAGAGGGAGTTGCGACATAAAAATGTGCCCGGAGCTCCCTCTAGTGGTGGCAGTTAGCAGACATAAAGTTTTGATTTTATGTATCTCATTACTTGAATGTGGCACATTCACTGTAATGTGACCCTTTGTTTCTTCAGGAGGGGGCGACGGACAAGCCTTATATCTGGATTCTGACTTGAACTATGGACGAACCGGTCACTGCAATACCTTCAACAACCAGCCTCTGTGCTCTGAAACCTTCCAGATCGCCATAATCGAGGTGTGGGGCTTCAAGGACAATCTAAACAATGATGAGCGCTCCTCTGCGTTACCATGAGGTGATCTGTTCATATCATTGGGTTACAATTCTGGACGTGTCTCGGTTGAGGCATCAGAGCAGGTATTGGTGATGGTGCTCTCCTTCCATCAATGTGAAGAGTTGACGTGTCGGGCTTTAGATGCCGGTTACTAAACGTACCATGGACTTATATATGCAAATGTCTCATTGGACCAAGCTGATCTGAGTACTTTACCAATTCCTGAACTGGCTTCTATTAGAATTCATTCCCGCTAATCATCTGATGGAAGCCCCCTGTAGACCTGAACAATGTGACCGTCCCTCTCCCGCGTGTGTTTGCTGTGCATATCTACCCTTTTTTTAGATTTTGTCTCTTGTACAACTTTTCCCCCTGTCCTCTCCCGTTTCCATATTTTGTATTTCTTCTAAAAACCAGCAATTATTGAGTTATTTATGATCAAAATGTTTTGGGTTTTTTTTTTTGCCCACCATGACAACTTATTGTCTATCTACAAGATGATTGGCTAGTCGCTGGGGTCTTTACCAGCGGGACCATCATTATCGCTATGAAGGGCTCTAGAATCAAAAATTGGAAAGAGCGCTCCGATCAAGCGTGGGCACCTCCGCCACATTCATGGTCTATTGGACTGACAAACATGGGTCAACGCTGTCTTGCTTCTAAACAATGAATTGTGCCCTGTTGCATTGCACTATTTGTGGGGGATGTGGCACCCTAACTCTTATGATCAAGGTGGTCCAACTGGTAGGTGGATAGGGGAGAAGTTATGGTGGGATAATCTCAATCTTGAGTCTGGATTGATGTGAGAATATATATGAATTGTACTTATCTGTCATCCTGTAAATGGAGAACATTTTAGGAACCTCAATACCAAGAAGAAATAAAACTAGAAGTTTGAAAATAAATATCTTTATGGGTTTTCTGAGCTGCACGTAAATTTCCAAATTCACTATGCACACTGTCAGGATTCAGCTCAAGCGGTAATTCTATAATTGGCATAGTTGTGTGCCAACTAGGTTCTCTCAATAGAATATTGGAAACAGCAAAAAAAAGGTTTCTGGTCAACACATGACTGCCACTATGCCAATCGTGAAAACTGCTCCAGATGCAAATGACTGGAAATCCTGACAGTGTGCATGGTACACCGGGTCAGGATTCGGTAATCTCCAGTCAAAGTGCATAAATGTATGTTCAGTACAGGGAGAAAAAAAAAAACTTTAAATCCTGAAATGAAATTGTCGTGAAAAGTATTAATGATCATAAAACACAAAACGCCCGTAATAAAGAGGTGACATCAAGGCACTATACAGAGGTTGGACAAACTTAAGCCATATCCAAAAAGTTAATATTAAAATATATTAATTAAGATTGACGTGGATAGAAGCCCTTTAATTATCTTAAATGTGACCTATAATGGATTTACAAATTTGTTTGCCCTTTTTGTCTTTTTTGGTGTTTTTTGTATTTTTAGTGTAAACTCATGTCAGGTGGTTATTTTCAGGAATAAAAGTCAATCTCAGTGTTTTTTTTGTTTTTAGTCTGTGTTTTTTGTATTTTACTTCTGCTTTTTGAAGTTGTTGGACAATAAGTGGGTAACCAATTAGAAATTTGAGGTATAGTTTGTGATACCTGCCTCAAATACAATGTTACTAAAAGTGTTTTTACCTTATCCGCACTAGAAATGAGATGCTTGTATTAATAAAACTAGTGGCAAGGTTGTATAGGTCCCAGTACAAGCATAAAAAATTATGTGCATTATATTGTAATCCCATGTACCAGCACTGCAAAATTGAGCTTTAAAACCACATGCAAATTTGCTTGTGGCTTCAGCGCTAAATTTCTCAGCGCTTGTACATGAGAACTGATTAACAGATACTGTAAATGGTTCTTGTACTGGGACCTTTACAACCTTGCCACTAGTTTTAATAGTAGGAGTGTACTTTTTTTTTTTTTTTTTTTTATTAATGTATTTAATTTAAAGATACATTAACGGGAACAATCCATGACCATTCTACTACTAAACAATAGGATAAAGAGTTGCACACAAGTCACAATGTACGGTATATGGAAATGATGAAAAGCAAAACTACTATGGGAATACTAGACTGAAAAATACAATGAACTATCTGAAAAAGTGAAAAACATGAAAAAATGGAATCTGCATAACTGCTTTGAATAATTGGAATAGAAGATGTTTAGCCATTGTATTGATCAATGCAAAAGAGCCCCAAAACCAATGCCAAGGTAATCCTCCTCCTTTTTTTTTTTTTTTTTTTTTTTTGGTCCCTAGCCTATATGTAACCTCACCTGCAGTTCATTGTATTTTTCAGTCTAGTATTTCCATAGCATTTTTGCTTTGAATCATTCCCATATACATTGTGACTTGTGTGGAATGCTTTTATCCTATTGTATAGTTGTTTTTGAGTCTTGCACCATGTTCACACCATTGGTGTTCCAGACATACATTCTTTAATTCTACTACTAAAACTAGTGGTAAGGTTATAAAAAATGTTTCTTGTCCTGGGATCTATACAACCTTGCCACTAGTTTTAGTAGTAGAATTAAAGAATGTATGTCTGGAATACCAATGGTGTGAACATGGTACATAACTATACAATAGGATAAAAGCGTTCCACACAAGTCACAATGTATATGGGAATGATTAAAAGCAAAACTGCTATGGGAATACTAGACTGAAAAATACAATGAACTGCAGGTGAGGTTACATATAGGCTAGGCACCCAAAAAAAATAGAGATTACCTTGGCGTTGGTTTTAGGGCTCTTTTGCATTGATCAATACAATGGCTAAACATCTCTTTTATATTCCTATTATTCATAGAAGTTATGCATATTCCATGTTTTTCACTTTTTCAGATAGTTCATTGCATTTTTCAGTCTAGTATTCCCATAGCAATGAACTATCTGAAAAAGTGAAAAACATAGAATATACATAACTGCTATGAATAATAGGAATATAAAAGAGATGTTTAGCCATTGTATTGATCAATGTAAAAGAGCCCTAAAACCAACGCCAAGGTAATCTCTATTTTTTTTTTTTTTTTGGGTGCCTAGCCTATATGTAACCTCACCTGCAGCTCATTGTATTTTTCAGTCTAGTATTCACATAGCAGTTTTGCTTTAAATCATTCCCATATACATTGTGACTTGTGTGCAACTCTTTATCCTATTGTATAGTTATGTTTTTGAGTCTTGCACCATGTTCACACCATTGGTGTTCCAGACATACATTCTTTATATCTACTACTGAAACTAGTGGCAAGGTTGTATAGGTCCCAGTACAAGAAACATTTTTATCTGTTGTACAGTAATCTCTTTTACAAGTGCTGAGAAATCAAGCTGTGAAGCCACATGCAAATTTGCAGTCCAGACTAATTTGCATGTGGTTTCAAAGCTCAATTTCGTTGCATTGGTACATGGGATTTCCATACAACTGATAAGTAATATAATATTTTTTTTTTCCCCATGTACTGGGACCTATACAACCTTGCCACTAGTTTTATTAGTGGTTTTGTCCTGTATTGTTCCCTTTTTAAGGTACCTTTTTTATATTACTGATTCAGATCTCCCAATCCCCCTCGAATAGACATTGAGCTAGTAAAATGAGTCTGGCTGTATAAAACGACAATTAAGGGTCACTCAGATGTCCATGCACAGACTGGCAGTGGCTTTCCTGGCCTGAGCGTTACAGCCTCATAGAGATAATATTAATTATTAATAATATTTATTATTAGAATACCATTTATTCCATGGCGCTTTGCAAGTGAAAAGGGTATACATAAAAACAAGTACAACAATCACGAACATTACAAAAACAGACTGGTACACGAAGAGGAGAGGACCCTGCCTACGAGGAGAGGACCCTGCCTACGAGGGCTCAGTCTACAAGAGATGGGTGAGGATACAGTAGGTGAGGACAGAGCTGGTTGTGCAGTGGTCTACTGGACTCAGGGTTATTGTAGGTTGTAGGCTTGTCGGAAGAGATGGGTCTTCAGGTTCCTTTTTTGAAGCTATCCACGGTAGGTGAGAATCTCCGTTGGGGTAGAGAGTTCCAGAGTTGGGGGAGACGCAGGAGAAATCTTGTATCCAATTGTGGGAAGAGGAGTAGAGAAGGAGATCTTGAGGATCTGCGGTTGCATGCAGGTAAGTACCATGAGACTAGGTCTCAGATGTATGGAGTTTTGTGGATGGCTTTGTATGTCATGGTTAGGGTTTTGAACTGGAGTCGTTGGGCACTGGGAAGCCAGTGAAAGGGTTGGCAGAGGGGAGAGGCTGGGGAATAGCAAAGGGACAGATGGATTAATCGGGCCGCAGAATTTAGGATCGATTTTTAGAGGGGTACAAGTGTATTGAAAGGGAGACCACAGAGCAGGAGGTTGCAGTAGTCCAGGCGGGAGATGATGAGGACATGCAATAGTGTATTTTGCTGATTCTTGGTTAAGGAATGCACGAATCTGGGAGGTATTTGAGTTGTTGGTAGGCGATGAAGAGGGCTTGGATGTGTGGCTTGAAGGAGAGAGCAGATATGAAGCATTGAGACCCACGACCAGTCTGTGTATTGTGGTCAGAGATCGGATCAATATGCTTGGACGTCTGAATCAGCCCTTAGGGGCATCTTATATATTTACTGGAATAACTGCGTTTTGTAAAGTTATATGGATTTAGTCTCCCAAGTGGTGGCTGCAGACAATCAAAATGTAAAGTGTTCATAAAGGGTAGGTATACAGCCTCAGTTGTATTACACGCTGTAGGATAAATCTATACCAAAAATTGGCCTGCACTTTACCACAGGTGCAATACATAGAGTGCTCGTCTGTTCCAGATGATATTTTATGTGCAGATTTTGCCACTGATTTGCTGTGCATTGTTCATTTCTTGAGCTGCCATCATGCACACATACTCTTATAAGAAATCCGCTCTGGTCTCAAGAATGTAAGGACTCTTAACCTCGCCTCACCTGGATTTGGTTAATTATTGCCTAAGAATTCCATGACTGCAACAAAAACAAGAATAATTACACTTTATTTTCAGTTAATTTTCATGTAAAAATTTACTGAACTTCAATTATTAGGAAAGATTTTATATATTTTCTGATCTTAACTTGTTGGATATCAGTTTTTGGAAGTTCAGATTAGATCAACTGGATTTCATAATCTTGTCCACTAGATGGCAGCAGTGACAGAATTTTAACGTGAGCACATAATAATGGCATTGTTGCCACCAGGTGGTTATCTATTAGACTGTGCATATCTTATGTCTTTGCCAATCATCGGCTATATGAGGGTCTTCAGGCCACGTCTCACTAAGCGACATCACTGCTGAGTCACATTTTTTGTGACGCAACAGCGATCTTGCTAGCGATGTCGCTGTGTGTGATATCCAGCAACGACCTGGCCCCTGCTGTGAGGTCTCCGGTTATTGCTGAATGTCCGGGACCATTTTTTTGGTCGTTGCTCTCCCGCTGTGAAGAACACATTGCTGTGTTTGACAGCGGGAGACAACGATCTGAATGTGCAGGGAGCCAGCTTCTGGCAGCTGCGGACGCTGATAACCAAGGTACGTATCGGGTATCCAAGCAAAGCGCTTTGCTTAGTAACCCGATGTGTACCATGGTTACAAAGCACAGTGTCGTTACACAGGTCGCTGATGGCTGATCTCTGATCACTGTGGCGATCTGCCTGATTGACAGCTCACCAGCGACCATGTAGCGACGCACCAACGATCCCTGCCAGGTCAGATCGCTGGTTGCGTCGCTTAGTGTGACGATACCTTTAGTTCAGCCAAATACTAAAGTTCATTTTGGGTTTTTGTTTTTTTTAAGGAACTATTCTTTTGAAGTTGGCAATGTCGCCGAATTACACCTTTTATAAAAGGGGTTTTGTTTGTGTATGACTTATTAAAGTGAATGACCCTGCCCTTCCATTTTGGGGGGGTTGATATTATGTACCAGATAACGAAAAGCACGGTTTCTAGAAGGAAAGCAAAAAATAACCCAGTTTTCTCACAATACAAGGCCTGTAAACTGTTGAGTGAACCGATGTCTATAGATCAGGCACAACACATTTTCCTGCTTTGTTCCTGGAAACTTGTAACCCTGTTATATTGGGTAAACTTGAGACGTTGCAAAATTTTCCCCTCCCCCACGAGCAAACATCACACCACAGGTATAGGAAGAATAATCGACAAACCATGATACATATGGCTGCAGAAAATCAACGTTCATAAACCTCCCTTATCAGACGGGCAAAAATCAGGCGGAAAATCAAAATATCGCTTGGAACACAGTGATATGCAGTGTGCAATAGCTGCTAGCGATCGTAATAGAGTTCAATTCGCGCAAAACCAGGTCTTTCAACTTGCTTAAAAATTATCGTTTTTCGGAATAAGGCTAAGTTCACACACTGCGTTTTTTTACGCTGCGTTTTTGGCCGCTACAAACGCACCTGCATCGAAAAAACGCGTCAAACGCATGCGTTTTCACCGCGATTTGGTGCGTTTTTGGCTGCGTTTTGCTGCGTTTTTGATCTCTGCGTTTTGCTGCGTTTTTACAATGCATTGTATGGGGGGAAACGCAGAAAAACGCAGGAAAGAATTGACGTCCTTTTTTTTTTTTTTTTTTTTCAAAGCTCAAAAACGCAGCTTAAAAAAAGTTGTGTGCGGACAGCAAAAATGAAAACTCAGACTTTCCTGGGGAAGCAAAGTCATGCAGTTTTGAGGCCAAAAACGCACTGTGCGCGCACAGCCTAAAATTTCCCATTCTTTTATGAACGACTAGCGACTTTCCATTGACCGCAACAGTAATCTTCAGGCTGTGTGCACAGTGCGTTTTTCGGGTGCGTTTTTGGCCTCAAAACTGCATGACTTTGCTTCCCCAACAAAGTCTGAGTTTTCATTTTTGCTGTCCGCACACAACTTTATTTTTTTTTTAACCTGCGTTTTTGAGCTTGAAAAAAAAAAAACGAACATGTCAATTCTTTCCTGCGTTTTTCTGCGGTTTCCGCCCATGCAATGCATTGGAAAAACGCAGCAAAACGCACCAAATCGCGGTAAAAACGCATGCGTTTTTTGATGCGTTCTTTCGACGCGGGTGCGTTTTTGTGCGTTTTTTATCGGCCAAAAACACACACAAACGCAGCGTCAAAAAAACACAGCGTGCGCACATAGCCTTAGAGTGAACATTTTGCTTGTGTAATAATGAGCTTGTACACACGATAACTATTCACTCGTTAATCAAGATCTTTAACAAAAATAAATAAATATTCCTGTTTAACCCTTTAGTGACGGAGCTAATTTTCACCTTAATGACCAGACCAAATTTTGCAATTCTGACCAGTGTCACTTCATGAGGTTATAACTCTGGAACGCTTCAACGGATCCCGGTGATTCTGAGATTGTTTTTTCGTCACATATTGGACTTCATGTTAGTACCAAATTTAGGACAATATTTTTTGTGTTTATTTATGAAAAAAATTAAATATTGGCAAAAATTTTGAAAATTTAGCAATTTTCAACTTTTGAATTTTTATACCGTTAAACCAGAGATTTCTGTGACACAAAATAGTTAATAAATAACATTTCCCACTTGTCTACTTTACATCAGCACAATTTTGGAAACAAAATTTTTTTTTGTTAGGAAGTTAGAGGGGTTCAAAGTTTATCAGCAATTTCTCATTTTTACATCAAAATTTACAAAACCAGTTTTTTAGGGACCACATCACATTTGAAGTGACTTCAATAGGCCTAGATGACAGAAAATACCCAAAAGTGACACCATTCTAAAAACTGCACCCCCCAAAGTACTCAAAACCACATTCAAGAAGTTTATTAACCCTTCAGGTGCTTCACATGAACAAAAGCAATGTGGAATGAAAAAAAGCAAAAATTAAATTTTACCTAAAAATGTTGCTCTAACCCAAATTTATTCACTTTTAGAAGAAATAACACAACAAAATGGACCTCAAAACTTGTTCCCCACTTTCTTATGAGCGCGCTGATACCCCACATGTGGTCAGAAACCTCTGTTTGGACAAATGGGAGGGCTCGGAACAGAAGGAGCAATATTTGAATTTTGGAAAGCAAATTTGGCTGAAATAGATTGCGGGCACCATGTTGCATTTACAGGTCCGCTAAGGTACCTAAACAGAAGAAACCCCTCACAAGTGACACCATTTTGGAAACTAGACCCCTCAAGGCTTCTATCTAGGGGTATAGTGAGCATTTTAGATCCACAGGTACTTCACAGATTTTGTTAACGTTACGTTGTCATATTGAAAATTTTAATAATTTTCTCAAAAATGTTGCTTTAGCATCAATTTTCTCACTTTTTCAAGAGGTAATTCCAAAAATTTGACCTCAAGGTTTGTTAACCACTTTTTTATGAGCGCGGTGATGCCTCACATGTGGTCTGAAACCTTTGTTTGGACAAATGGGAGGGCTTGGAACGGAAGGAGCAATATTTGAATTTTAGAAAGGAAATTTGGCTGAAAAAGATTGCGGGCACCATGTCTCATTTGGAGGTCCCCTAAGGTACCTAAACAGCAGAAACCCCGCACAAGTGGCCCCATTTTGGAAACTAGGCCCCTCAGGGAATTTATCTAGATGTTTGGTGAGTACCCTGAACCCTCAGGTGCTTCACAGAATTTTATAACGTTGAGCCATGAAAAAAAAAAAATAAAATTTTACCACAAAATTGTTATTTCAACCAGGTAGCTTTTTTTTTTACAAGAGTAAAAGGAAAAAATTCAGCATAACATTTATTGTGCAATTTCTCCTGAGTTTGGCGATACCTTATATGTGGTGGAAATCAACTGTTTGGGCGCATGGCAGGGCTCGGAAGGGAAGGAGTGCCATTTGACTGCAAAATTGGCTGGAATCAATAGCGGACGCCAGGTTGCATTTGGAGAGCCCCTGAGGTGCCTAAACAGTGGCGGTCCCCCACAAGTGACTTCATTCTGGAAACAAGACACCTCAAGGCTTTTATCAAGGTGTATAGTGAGCAGTTTGAATCCACGAGTACTTCACAGAATTTGATAAGCTTAGGTTGCCATATTGAAAATTTTCATTTTTTTCACAAAACTGTTGCTTTAGCATCAAATTTCTCACTTTTTCAAGAGACAACAACAAACCGTGGACCCCACAGGTTGTTATCCAATGTCTTATGAGCACAGGGATACCCCACATGTGGCCAAAAACCTCTGTTTGGATAAATGGGAGGGCTTGGAATGGAGGGAGCACCATTTGAATTCTGGAAAAGTTGAAATAAATTGCGCGCACCATGTCACATTAGCAGGGCCCCTTGGGTACCTATACGTCAGAAAACCCCCACAAGTGACCCCATTTTGGAAACTGGATTTTATTCAGGAGTATAGTAATCATTTTGAATCCACAGGTACTTCACAAAAATGTTGCTGTAGCAACAAATGTCTCACTGTTAGGCTCTGTGGCCATGATCCAGCGACACGGCATCTAGTACACAGTGTCAGCCTCCTGCAGAGATGTGAGTGTTGTCCACGGGAGAACGCAGCTGCCCAAGCCCACGATTTGGGTTCAGGCCGCTGTGGAGCTCTATGCTACCTGCAGAGAACACTCATCTCCGCAGCATAAATTGACATGCTGAGGCTCGGGAAGCTGCGCCACAGGTCGGTTTATGCTGCGGAGAAAAGAAGCACATTGGGCATGGGATTTCTAAAAATCCTTCCACTGTGCTTCTACTGCACAACGCAGCATTATGGACACAGGGAAAACACTCTGCGCCCAAAACGCTGCAAACCCTGATTGTGGGCACACAGCGTAAAATGCTACAATGGATGAATGGATAGATGTCAAACAAATATAACGTCCCATTCCCCTGCATATTCTAAGCTGGCGCCCTTTAGTGCCTTTCATGTGGCACTAAAGGGTGCCTAGCCTTGTATTTAGCCCCCCAAAAAATTAATAATTAAAATAAACGACGTGGGGTCCCCCCTATTTTTGATAGCCAGCTAGGGTAAAGCAGACAGCTGTAGCCTGCAAACCACAGCTGACAGCTTCACCTTGGCTGGTGATCAATTTGGAGGGCTCCCCAGGCGTTTTTTTTAAAAAAAAAACAAAAAAAAAACGTGGGGTCCCCCCCAAATTAGATCACCAGCCAAGGTGAAGCGGACAGCTGGGGTCTGGTATTCTCAGGGTGGGAAGAGCCATGGTTATTGGACTCTTCCCAGCCTAAAAATAGCAGGCCGCAGCCGCCCCAGAAGTGGCGCATCCATTAGATGCGCCAATCCTGGCGCTTCGCCCCAGCTCATCCCGCGCCCTGGTGCGGTGGCAGACGGGGTAATATATGGGGTTGATACCAGCTGTAATGTCACCTGGCATCAAGCCCTGGGGTTAGTGATGTCACGGCATCTGAACAGATACCCGACATCACTAACCCAGTCAGTAATAGAAAAAAAAAAGACAAAAAAAAATTTATTTGAAAAAACACTCCCCGAAACATTCCTCTTTTACCAATTTATTGAAAATAAAGAAATTCCGGTCGCTGTAATCCATTTTGGAGGTCCCTCGACGACTCTGGATCTTCTAGAATATGGGGGGCACGTTCAGGGAACGTATCCCCCATTTTCTGGAAGAGCAAGCTCTCCATGAGCAGTGTGGGTGCAGTAATCTGAGAATACTGCACTCACACTGCCCCGGTCCAACCTAGGGCAGAGTGACCTGCAGTAACCTCATTCCAGAATATGAGGGGCACGCTCACAGAACGTACCCCCCATTTTCTGGAACAGCAGCCTCTCCATGTGAGGAGTGTGGCTGCAGATCACTGCACTCACCCTCCCCCGGTCCACAGTGGAGCCTGTGCATCAGCGAACGTCAGCAGGATCCCTGCTTGCAGGGATCCAGCTGACAGCCGCTGTCTGCGCATGCGCCGCCAGCATTGAAGAAGGAGGCGGCGATCGCGGGCCCGGAGCGGCAGACAGGTAACGTATAACCGGGGGCTGGGGGGGGGGGGTTACGGGGGGTGACCTAGTGGGACCTGGGGACACCTTTCTGCCGCATGTGACGTGTCACATGCGGCAGAAAGAGCAGAATGAAGGCGGCCGCGCGCTGTGCGCCGCCATCTTCCACGCTCCGGAGGGGGGAGGGGGGTGGTGGCTCTGGAGAACCGGAGGGGGCTCCGGTGACCAGAGGGCTCCGGTGGACCGGAGGAGGGGTCAGGGGGAGGACATTTCCCTCCGATCTGAAATGTTTGATCATTTCAGATCGGAGGGAAATGACTGCAGAGCCGGCGCCGGCGGGAGTTTTCTGTCTGTTTTTATGTCCGGTGGGGGTAGGGGTGGGGGTGGGGGGACTCTCCGGTACCGGGGGCTTTGGGGGCACTAGGGGGTTAGATTTCTTTCTCATCTGACATGTTTGATCATGTCAGATGAAAAAGAAATCAGTTTTACCGGCCATTTCTTTTTTTTTCATGTGTTCGTCGGTATACGGTGTATACCGGCGATCACATTAACGGGGTCCAAAAAAAACACCCCGATTCATAATCTGGGGGGTCTCAGCTACCCCCGGTAGCTGAAACCCCCGAGATTTTCGGTCGCTGGGGGGCGCTACAGGGTTTTTTCGGGCCGCCGCTTTAAAGCGGCGGAACAGAATAAGTACCCTGTTTTGCCGCCGCTTTAAGTCGTACGGCCGTCGTTATGAGGTTAATAGGGTCTTAACCTGTATGGATCTGAGCAGGACAATCCAATCAAGGAACACAGGAAGTGTTGTCATAGGGCCTAGTGGTTGTGGGCTTTATTGTCCAAATGTAACTTTGGAAGAATAAGGCTTCTTTCACACTTGTGTTGTTTTATATCCGTCAGATCCGTTATTTTTTAAATGTCAACTGACGCAACGGATGTGTTATTTCACAGGAATTCTGTAAAAAAACGCATCCGTCGCGTCAGTTACATCCGTAGTGCGTCCGTTTTTTGACTGCTCTGTCGTGATCCGTTTGTGCTTGGGACAGCCCAATGGGTGTGCCAAACATGCTGGGCATACTCAGTAGAGCATGACTGAATCCAGCACTGGATTCCATCATGTGACGGATTACGGCGGAATCCAGCACCATAGACATGCATTATAGCTTGTGACTGATGGCGACGGACACCTGCGGAGTCCTTTTTTTTTTTTTTTTTTTTTTTTTTTTTTTGCCGCTCCAAAAAACGTTACATGCAGCGTTGCTCCCGCCTGACGGTCGGATCAGTCACGCGGTGGATGCAACGCAAGGCCATCCGTTGCTAATAGACGTCTATGGGGAAAAAAACGTACCGTAATTACTCAAGGTGACGGATGCAAAACCACGCAAGTGTGAAAGCAGCCTAAGATGATGGAGGCAAAGGAGACATGTATGCATATCTAGACAAAATGACTGCATTCATCATACTGCAATGTGAACAAGTGTGTAACTGAACATGACATAAAATTACAAAAAAAAAAAGAGACATCTGCACTCTGATATGCTAGAGCATCAAAAAAATAAATGTATGAAAATATGCATTGTGCACCTGTATACATTGCAGTTTGGTGAGTGCGGTCAGTGATACCTTCTGACCGTGCACCCCACCCCCCATTAGCCAAAGGTGATTTTATCCTATATAGCAGGTTCCTACTTGCCCATACACAGGAGGTTTTTAAACCCAGAAAAAAGGCTTCAATATAGAGTAGGTACCCAGTAACAAGATGGGACCTGGCGACTGGGCAGATGCAAAGATGGCCGTTTTTTGCATGCTAAATATCTCATTTTTCTTAGATTTTCCTTAGCAGTAATACAGGTCTATATTCACACAGGCATGGTTTTCATGCTTTAGCATTTCAGAGTGCAACTTTTTTTTTTTGTAATGTATGCAAATCAGACCTCTCAGGATTTCCTTAAGCCCGCTTTACACGCTGCAATGTATCTTACAATGTGTCGGCGGGGTCACGCCATAAGTGACGCACATCCGGCATTGTAAGGTACATTGCAGTGTGTGACAGGTACGTGCGATTGCGATTGAACGGTAAAACGTTCATCGCATGCATGTCGTACATTCCTCATGAATTGAATACATAAGATCCAACACTAACAAGGGGCACAGATGTGTGAATCCCTCAGGGGATATCACACACTGTGCAGAGCTACTCAAATAGCAATACAAAACAGGAGGAAACTAGTAACTTGCTTCAAAAATATGTATTTTTTATTCTTTATATTTCATATGCTTATTTTTAGTAATATTTTTTCGTTAGATACAAAACACATATATCGATGTATAAATAGATAAATTACAGCAATTGGATGGCCGAGAGGAGGGATGTTAAAAAAAGGCACAGATTAATCCTGCCAGACCCAAAATACATGGTACTTATCAATGACATGGTCAAATAAAAAAATGTTTCACATGAAAATATCCACGCGTTCCCAATGCTGCAAGGATGGTCACCACACACTCTTACTATCCAGGCGTCTGGATAGTAAGAGTGTGTGGTGACCATCCTTGCAGCATTTTTGTACTATGCAGGTGGGACCTCTGCATGACTGTCTTTATTAATATACGGTTTTATGAAATTATTCCAGTACTGGGATCCTTTAAATGAGGTGTGCGGGTGCTCTTTTTGGGACATATGCTCACACTGCTGCACCGAGGCTGGGTGATTGCTACTTATGCCCCCTTATAACTAATATGGCCAGCAGTGTCTGCAACTTGTGATTGGAGCACCATGCACAATCCTCCTTTGACGCAATTCATGTGCGTCTATTTTTGTATATATTGATAACCCCTGCTGGTGTAATCTTAGGTTCTGACATAGAATTTCATTGTTGGGTCCCTCCTAGTGAGGTGTGCGTGGGCTCTTTCACGGCATATGCTAACACTGCTCCACTGATCGATCTTTTTATCAGATATTGGGTTACATATTGACTAGGACATTCTGATTATGATTGACCAATGTGGGTGGCAGTGGGTGCAATATGCTTGCTGAGCTTTTTACACAATCCTCATTGGGGGAAACTGCTACCTTACCCTTTTGATGTGGTGTAACAACTAATTTCTTCACGTGGGAACGCGTGGATATTTTCATGTGAAACATTTTTTTATTTGACCATGTCATTGATAAGTACCATGTATTTTGGGTCTGGCAGGAATAATCTGTGCCTTTTTTTAACATCTTTCCTCTCGGCCATCCAATTGCTGTAATTTATCTATTTATACATCGATATATGTGTTTTGTATCTATCTAACCAAAAAATATTACTAAAAATAAGCATATGAAATATAAAGAATAATAAATACATATATTTTTGAAGCAAGTTACTCGTTTCCTCCTGTTTTGTATTCCTCATGAATTGTACGTCAGGTTGTTCATCGTACCCGGGGTAGCACACATTGCAGTGTGTGACACCCCGGGAACGATTAACAGATCTTACCTACGTCCTGCGGCTCCCGGCCGGTAATGCAGAAGGCAGGAGGTGGGCGGGATGTTTGTCCCGCTCAGCTCCGCCCCTCCACTTCTATTGGCCGGCTGCTGCGTGACGTCAATGTGACCCGAACGTCCCTCCCACTCCAGGAAGTGGATGTTCGCCGCCCACATCGAGGTCGTATGGACGGGTAAGTATGTGTGACGGCGGTAAATCGTTTGTGCGGCACATTCAACAAATTGAACATGCCACACATACGATGGGGGCGTTGCAAATCGCATACAAGATTGTATGCGAAATTGCAACGTGTAAAGCTGGCTTTACAATTGAGGTGGTACATAGGCAGCAGAAAACCTGCATACACCAAACTGTAGAATATTTAATTGTATGTGATTTTATATATATATATATATATATATATATATATATATATATATATATATATATATATATATATATATATATATATATATATATAATTTTATAGCATTTGGGATGCAAAAAAAGTGTGTGTGTACACATTATATATTACTGTGCATGTTATTAATGAATATGAGCCATAATTGTATTGAAAGGGGTTTCCTGATTATTCTCCTTCTCCAAACTTCTCATGCTACTTGTGGACATCTGTGCATTTATATGGATCATGACGTTATCGGTATTGGTGAGCGAGCACTGCCATGATCGGATGCTCATAACGTGTGCTCGGATGGGCTTGTATAATGGAAGTCAATGGGGGAATTGGAGCATTTTCCCAGAAAATTGCTTGTATTACCTGTTGAGTTCCATTATAGAGGTAAGATAATTTGAGCCAGCCTCAAGAGTAACATTTCCTTTATTGCAGATAGGTTTTAAAAGTCCAGAAAAGATAAAGGTAAAATCAATTAATGTCCATGGCATTCTTGATGAGTTTCTGGTGTGTGCATCATGAACATAATTAAGGGTGTTTTAAACACCAGAAACACTTCAATAATGTTAAGGACATTACCTGATTTTACCTTTCATCCTTCTCTTTTAAAATCGATCTATGCTAAAAAGAAATTTCACTGGTGAAGCTGGAGCAAACTTTCTTACCTCCTGGATATTTACATCTCAGCAAAGACTCCTCTGTGCTACAAGTTGAGCCCCTCCAAGTGTCAAACTGCTCGTTACAAGTGCCGGAGCATGGTAGTGCTCACTCATCACTAGTTACAAGTACAGAGCACCCGAGCATGGTAGTGCTCACTCATCACTAGTTACAAGTACAGAGCACCCGAGCATGGTAGTGCCCACTCATCACTAGTTACCAGTACTGAGCACTCGAGCATGGTAGTGCCCGCTCATCACTAGTTACGAGTACTGAGCACCTGAGCATGGTAGTGCCCGCTCATCACTAGTTACCAGTACTGAGCACCTGAGCATGGTAGTGCCCGCTCATCACTAGTTACCAGTACTGAGCACCCGAGCATGGTAGTGCCCGCTCATCACTAGTTACCAGTACAGAGCACCCGAGCATGGTAGTGCTCGCTCATCACTAGTTACCAGTACAGAGCACCCGAGCATGGTAGTGCTCGCTCATCACTAGTTACCAGTACAGAGCACCCGAGCATGGTAGTGCTCACTCATCACTAGTTACCAGTACTGAGCACTCGAGCATGGTAGTGCCCGCTCATCACTAGTTACGAGTACTGAGCACCTGAGCATGGTAGTGCCCGCTCATCACTAGTTACCAGTACTGAGCACCCGAGCATGGTAGTGCCCGCTCATCACTAGTTACCAGTACAGAGCACCCGAGCATGGTAGTGCCCGCTCATCACTAGTTACCAGTACAGAGCACCCGAGCATGGTAGTGCTCGCTCATCACTAGTTACCAGTACAGAGCACCCGAGCATGGTAGTGCTCGCTCATCACTAGTTACCAGTACAGAGCACCCGAGCATGGTAGTGCTCGCTCATCACTAGTTACCAGTACAGAGCACCCGAGCATGGTAGTGCTCGCTCATCACTAGTTACCAGTACAGAGCACCCGAGCATGGTAGTGCTCGCTCATCACTAGTTACGAGTACTGAGCACCCGAGCATGGTAGTGCTCGCTCATCACTAGTTACGAGTACTGAGCACCCGAGCATGGTAGTGCTCGCTCATCACTAGTTACGAGTACTGAGCACCCGAGCATGGTAGTGCTCGCTCATCACTAGTTACGAGTACTGAGCACCCGAGCATGGTAGTGCTCGCTCACCACTAGTTACGAGTACTGAGCACCCGAGCATGGTAGTGCCCGCTCATCACTAGTTACGAGTACAGAGCACCCGAGCATGGTAGTGCCCGCTCATCACTAGTTACGAGTACCGAGCACCCGAGCATGGTAGTGCTCGCTCATCACTAGTTACGAGTACCGAGCACTCGAGCATGGTAGTGCCCGCTCATCACTAGTTACGAGTACCGAGCATTCGAGCATGGTAGTGCCCGCTCATCACTACTTACGAGTACCTGAAATCCAAGCATGGTAGTGCTCGCTCATCACTAGTTACGAGTACTGAGCACCCGAGCATGGTAGTGCTCGCTCATCACTAGTTACGAGTACTGAGCACCCGAGCATGGTAGTGCTCGCTCATCACTAGTTACGAGTACTGAGCACCCGAGCATGGTAGTGCTCGCTCATCACTAGTTACGAGTACTGAGCACCCGAGCATGGTAGTGCTCGCTCACCACTAGTTACGAGTACTGAGCACCCGAGCATGGTAGTGCCCGCTCATCACTAGTTACGAGTACAGAGCACCCGAGCATGGTAGTGCCCGCTCATCACTAGTTACGAGTACCGAGCACCCGAGCATGGTAGTGCTCGCTCATCACTAGTTACGAGTACCGAGCACTCGAGCATGGTAGTGCCCGCTCATCACTAGTTACGAGTACCGAGCATTCGAGCATGGTAGTGCCCGCTCATCACTACTTACGAGTACCTGAAATCCAAGCATGGTAGTGCCCGCTCATCACTAGTTATCGCACTGCTCCCTTCTGCTGCAGAAATGTGCGGCGCTGGATAACATCTTTCCTGTTTTTAAAATTGATATGCTATCAATAAAAGATCACTGGACGTCTGTCTCTGCGTCACTGTCGGCTGGGCCTGTGGTGCTCCACTTGCATGAGATTGAGCAGCCTCTTAGTTGTAATATGACGCTCTGCCACTACTAGAAGCATGGCGCTGTGCTGTAATGAACAGAAGGGAGGCCATGCTCGTCAGATCCGCTCGCTGCTGCCTCTTCAACTGATCGCTGGGACTCCAACCAACCTCATATTGATCATAACAGGCCATCAATTTTTAACAAAGGGAAGAGGTGCATGGAAGAAGACTTGGTATGTAAAGTATGACCTTTTCCATGGCGCAGACAAAACCTATCACAAGTGAGTGCAGATCCTCTTCTGCATAATGTAGAAGATCTTAGACAAAAAAATGGCCCTGGTGATATAAGACAGAAACGTGACTGTACAGAGGAGATAAAACAGGAAGAAGTGGTTGTGTAACAAGTAAAAAAATAAAAATCCGAAAATCATTGCATCAATCCGTCATTGCACAAGTGTCCTTAGTGAGCACTCTTGTATAAATGCAACCACTGTTCCCAGTACACCAACTCTATATCTGGGCTGGGTTCATCAGCAGCTTTTGGCATCTAATGACCCTTTTTTAATAACACATGTTTTGCTATTCTATAATTTAATTATAGAAGGAGTCAATACTATTTTACCATTAAAAATGCGTCATTTATCTAATATATAAAGCTGAATGTGTGTCTGTGTGTCCTGCACCGTCGCAGCTACAGCCACAAAAGTTTGCACACTCACGTCTGGACCCCGAGAGTGTCGTAGGCTATGTTTTGAGGGGAAATTTTAACCCCGCGCTTTACAGTTATTCGCCAAAAAACCTGCCTCCATTAAAGCGAATGGAGATGGGAGCCACAGTTCAGCCAGAACTTCAGAAGAATGCGCAGCCACGTCCTTATATGGAATGTTGGCGTGTCACAATGCAGCGAGGGAAAGAGACAGACACAGACAGGGAAAGAGGCAGACAGGGAAAGAGAGAGACAGGTTAAGAGACAAACACAGACAGGTAAAGAGACAGACAAAGACAGAGACAGACACAGGGAAACAGACAGAGAGGGAAAGACAGACCGGGTAAGAGACAGACAAAGACAGGTAAAGAGAGACAAAGAGACAGACACAGGGAAAGAGACAGAGGGAAAGAGACGGACAGGGAAAGAGAGGGAACGAGACAGACAGGGAAAGAAACAGACAGCGAAAGTGACAGAGATTAAGACAGCTGGAGAAAGAGACAGACAGACAGTCAGAGACAGACAGGGAAAGAGACAGACAAAGAGAAAGAGAGAGACAGAGAGATATATACAGAGGGGGAGACAGACAGAAAATGGGAGAGAAACAGAGAGACAGTTACTATCCTGGGCAGCGGATATTGTGTGCAGAATAAATTTTTGTTAATACATTCTATTTTGTTAACAACAGTTATTAACCCGGGCGAAGCCAGGTAGTACAGCTAGTTTCATATATAGTAATAAAACAACATCGTAAAGGCAGGCACATATCATGTAAGTCACCAATCTATTACGCAGCAATATACAAAGCACGTAATGTCGTAACAACACCTGATGGCTCGTTACAAAAACTAATCTTACTGCTCAACAAGTTACCTTGTATCGATCATGTCAAGTCATAAATGTATAGTTTTTACACATAATTTGTCCCGGGTGCTATAACCCATGCCTGGATCACCCTGACGTGTGTTTCGCCTATTCGCTTTCTCAGGGGGAAGAGAAATCAATTGCATAGTATGACATAATCAAGGAGTTTTTACACATTTGTTTCAGGTACCATGACACACCCCTGGACCACCTTGACGAGTGTTATATACTTTATATTGTACTTTATACTATTGTACTTTAACTTTATATACCCCTTAACATCCAACATTTTTTTCTAGATACATTTGCACAAATTGCAAGCAGAAGGAAACCAAAGAATGAGTTCATTCCTGTACCTCATTACCAAACGTACTCCTTTAGATGAGTGATTAAGGAAATGGGGAGGGATAGTGGTTTGCATCTATCATAATATACCTGGATTCGACTGGACATCTGGGATACATAATGGGTTGTATTTGCATCATAAGCTCATAAGCTTTATGGACCAGGCTATGATCTTGGCTCCGTACAGCGCTGGGTGTTAATAATGTATATGTTACAGCTGCGACAGGACGATCAGATAATCCGTATTCCCAGGGGCCTCTTTCTGTCTCCTTGGAGAGATGAGCACTTTAATATATGGTAGTGTCTCATGCGCTTCAATAATGCAAACACAGATGTAGTAATATCAAGGAGATGAGACTTTAATCGGCAACTGATGACCGCACCATCGCCGATCCAAAAGGAGATGATTTGTTTTAAAGATTCATAAAGGACGTCCGATGAAACCCTCAATGCTGTTTTGCAAGAAATACAGTGATTTGACCAAGTTTAAAGGGGAAATCCACCATCATGAAAAAAAAATAGTAACTTCCCATTTATAAGAAAAAAAAATAAGTTTGTTCATAGTTCGTTTCCTGTTTTGGCACTGGTTTAGATATTTCTATAATGTCCTTAGTACCAGTATACATACAGCAAGTCCAGTGGAAATATTGAACCAGGACTGTATGGATTGTGCTGCTTCTGTGAGTGTTTGGGACCTGCTTAAAATGGGACAGAATTAATAGGACTTTTGAGGTCAGTCGGGAGTAAAACTTCCTTAGGAAAAAGTCAAATGGGCGGATAACTGGGACAGGGATCGCAACGAATGCTTGGACTGTCCGGCGGGTCTCGTAAGCATGACAGCATTCAGCATGTACTTCTATGTAGGTGTACCGACCAGTCCGAGAATTGCGTTGCGATCCCAATCCGAGTTATACAACGGTGTCACTCTTCCCTTTAGACAAGTCTGTCTGCACAAAATGACTGTTCAAACAAAGCACAAGCGTTTGGTTTTCCCTTGACTTGGCCCACAAATTCAGTGCACCTTCCCGCATACATTTCTGCCCTTTTCTGGCTGTATGAAGGGGGAACTGTCAATCAAAAAAGAGAGAGTGGAAGAATGGAGATAGGGGTAAAACAAGCAGGTGCAAAGGTGCCCTTAAATATTTTGGCCATACCAAGATGCTCCTATTATGCTCGCGGGTGAGCACTGTATTAGTGCATCCACTGGACCAAAGGTACTGTTCACTTGTGTGGGGGAGCGAACTGAACCGGCCGCCGGAAGTGATAGCAGGTACACGCACTGGTAAGTAGCCGGCAGCCCCAGGGGATCGGCTGGATGGATGTATGGATGGATGGATGGTTGGTTGGATATCAGCAAACTGACACAGCACTGAAATATAAACCAATGTCAGCAGCAGTGGTAAGGGACCTGAGAACTAGCAACATGACTAACTTGTTGCCCAGGCACCTCCCTGAAGGTGAATGTGCCTTAAATACCTGCAGCCTCTCAGCTGAGAGATCACTTCCGGGTCAGGGCGTATTGGCCCTTTAAGAAAAGGGGTCTGCCCACTCGTGTAACCTATGGGTGGCTCCAGGAGACCTGTGAGGTGTACACAGCCTCTGGGAGCCTGCAGCATGGACTGGGGATGGGGCAGCCAACACTGGATGGCTAGACATATGAGAGGGCCGACATCCTCGCCGGAGGAGGGGGGCAGGAGAGTGTGGGGACGTCGGTATAGGCATTACAGCTCCGAGCGCCTGTACTTGGTTTGAACCTTCATTCTGTTCTGTCAAGGTCCCTTTAAGGCAAGTCTTTCTATGCAAAATGACTGTTTAGGCCAAGCTCAAGAGCATACTGCGCCTTCTCATCTACTTGTTTTGTATCTATCGCCTCCCTTCTCTTCTTTGATTGACAGCTCTGGCTTTCCAGGAGCAAAAGGAGGATGTAGATAGAAAATAACAAGTAAGTAGGTGGGAAGGTGCACCAAACAGTTTGGCCACACCAAGGGTGCACCGACGCCTGTGCTTGGATTTAACAGTTATTTTGGCTGATGGCCTACGCCAGTCATTGATAAACTGCTATCAAAAGCAAATTGGAGGAGATGTTACTCTTTGCACCTCCGCTGATCAGCTTTTTGAAGGGGCCAGTGGGATTGGGCTAGTGCTACAGCCTTTTCACTGCAACATTTACAAGTGAATGGGACCAGATCATACAGCTATATAAAAGTCTCCATTAGGTCTTGTTCTGCCCCTGTACCAGGCATAAAATGGTGTATCTGTTCTTCCAGGTATATTCCTGTAAATTACTTTCTACTTAGCCCTATGAGGGTGTCACGCGCGGACTGGTGAGTGTCCGATACACGGTGTGACAGATGCGCACAGACCAATGACTGTCCGGCACACGGTGAAATACACGGGAATTAATGGGAACGGGGATGGTATAGGAGAGGAGGACCCTGATGATAGGGAGCAGGGGATAGGCCACCTCCTGACACTAACCTCTGAGTGGTTCCTTTGCTCCCCTAACATCCCTATATGAGTCCTTCCCCTCATCGCAGTCTTGTGCCTAGTCCCTTACTGTCCCTCCACTCACCCTGGATAGTGATTAGACCGGAGAGTATACTACTGTCACCACTACAATAACGACACACAGAGGAAGAAGGACAAACAGGGGGACATAGCTAAAAGGATATACAAACAAACTTCACTGCTGCAGCCAGACACCAAGGCTGCAGCCAACTAGGCTCCAAATTGTAGCACTGCAACTGCTAAACTCCAGCAGCATAACACTAGCAGCTCCAAGAGAACTTCCTCCCACCATGGTGGTCAGAACAGAAAGATGAAATTCTATTACTGGCATCAGGTGATAGATCTTGTGACTATTTAAAGTAGATTGCTGTAGTCACAAACCGGCTACACCTGAGGAGAACTAACAAGGACCTGCTAGCAAGGAAAATGACATGAGCAATGTGACGCTCCGGTTCCAGCGTTGTCACAAGTCTGTCAAGCATAAAAGACACTTGTGACAGAGGCAGTAAGAAGAATTGGGGTTACCTCTTAGGGCATTAAATATTGCTTTTACCATATGGGGATGTTTGATTACACAAATTCCTAATACATGACATATGTTGTAGCAGAAGAACGTATACGTCTTTAATATTAAACTGTTTCTGTCCTCCGCTCTACATGTGTCTGCGGTAATAATTTGTGCTTTTTACCTTTGGTGTATTTTTTTTAAACTTATGCTATTTTGGTTTACTGGGTGTTTAATATAAATACTTAAAAAATATATACATTCAATATTTTACAACCAAAGTGCCCAGCAAAACTGGATGTACTGGTAGATCTCTAACAAGTTCTGAGAAGGTCAAGATATTTCCTTTTTCTGAAGGACTTGGTCTCTGAAGATTATCATTCTGAATGACAAAGTCATCAGATAAACAGCGACAATGACGTCTTGCGCTTCTGCCTTAATCTGGGATTTTATTAATAAAAAACAGATCAGATTTTTTTGCAGTGTGCCTGAGTTTTGTTTTTTTCCTGTCTAAATATGTGTTTCCATCACACTGCTGGCACTTCCTTCCCTGGGGAAGAGGGAACAGATTAGCATTGATCAGGAGTAGCCAGGAACGAGACTCAGGCATCTCCACTATTAGGGGTAATCCTGAGGACAGGGATAGCCTAGGGTCCCCTATGTGACATACAGCATAGGAGCCCCTGTCCTTTGTATCCTGCAGTCACATCATGATTGAAATCTGCCAGAAAATGTTTGGGCCTTCAATTGACTTCCATTATACTCGGATACTCGAGTCATGCACATCTGAGCATCAAACTGTTCATTACGAATATTGAGCACCCGAGCATGGTAGTGCCCGCTCATCACTAGTTACAAGTACTGAGCACCCGAGCATGGTAGTGCCCGCTCATCACTAGTTACAAGTACTGAGCACCCGAGCATGGTAGTGCCCGCTTATCACTAGTTACGAGTACAGAGCACCTGAGCATGGTAGTGCCCGCTCATCGCTAGTTACGAGTACTGAGCACCCGAGCATGGTAGTGCCCACTCATCACTAGTTACAAGTACTGAGCACCCGAGCATGGTAGTGCTCACTCATCACTAGTTACAAGTACTGAGCACCCGAGCATGGTAGTGCTCGCTCATCACTAGTTACGAGTACAGAGCACCTGAGCATGGTAGTGCCCGCTCATCACTAGTTACGAGTACTGAGCACCCGAGCATGGTAGTGCTCACTCATCACTAGTTATGAGTACAGAGCACCAGAGCATGCGAGTGCCCGCTTATCACTAGTTACGAGTACAGAGCACCAGAGCATGGTAGTGCCCGCTCATCACTAGTTACGAGTACTGAGCACCTGAGCATGGTAGTGCCCGCTTATCACTAGTTACGAGTACAGAGCACCTGAGCATGGTAGTGCCCGCTCATCACTAGTTACGAGTACAGAGCACCTGAGCATGGTAGTGCTCACTCATCACTAGTTACAAGTACTGAGCACCCGAGCATGGTAGTGCTCACTCATCACTAGTTATGAGTACAGAGCACCAGAGCATGCGAGTGCCCGCTTATCACTAGTTACGAGTACAGAGCACCAGAGCATGGTAGTGCTCGCTCATCACTAGTTATGAGTACAGAGCACCAGAGCATGCGAGTGCCCACTTATCACTAGTTACGAGTACAGAGCACCTGAGCATGGTAGTGCCCGCTCATCACTAGTTACGAGTACAGAGCACCCGAGCATGGTAGTGCCCGCTTATCACTAGTTACGAGTACAGAGCACCCGAGCATGGTAGTGCCCGCTTATCACTAGTTACGAGTACAGAGCACCCGAGCATGGTAGTGCCCGCTTATCACTAGTTACGAGTACAGAGCACCTGAGCATGGTAGTGCCCGCTCATCACTAGTTACGAGTACAGAGCACCCGAGCATGGTAGTGCCCGCTCATCACTAGTTACGAGTACAGAGCACCCGAGCATGGTAGTGCCCGCTTATCACTAGTTACGAGTACAGAGCACCCGAGCATGGTAGTGCCCGCTTATCACTAGTTACGAGTACAGAGCACCAGAGCATGTGAGTGCCCGCTCATCACTAGTTACGAGTACTCAGCACCCGAGCATGGTAGTGCTCGCTCATCACTAGGTACGAGTACTCAGCACCAGAGCATGGTAGTGCTCGCTCATCACTAGTTACGAGAACTGAGCACCCGAGCATGGTAGTGCCCACTCATCACTAGTTACGAGTACTGAGCATCGTAGTGCCCGCTCATCACTAGTTACGAGTACTGAGCACCCGAGCATGGTAGTGCCCCCTCATCACTAGTTACGAGTACTGAGCACCCGAGCATGGTAGTGCCCCCTCATCACTAGTTACGAGTACTGAGCACCCGAGCATGGTAGTATCCACTCATCACTAGTTACGAGTACAGAGCACCCAAGCATGGTAGTGCCCGCTCATCACTAGTTACTATTATTGTTGACAAAGGTTGCAGTGGGGTATTAAAAAGAGACGACAGTATCTGCAAGAGAAGATTTAGGTGTGTTAATGAGGATCAGTGTTACCTATTGTGAAAAAGGATTAATATCCAGGGGCTAAGCCATGTCCCCTAGTAAAATGACTGCAAAAAATGGATCTCAGTCTGTGAGATGATCTCTTACAGTGGGGGGGGGGGGGCATAACCTGGTGTGACAGGTCTCCATCGGATGGATGGTGTAGTCCCAAAAAAAAGCTTACAGGTCCGATTATGATCTTGTCTACAGCGAAGTGTAAGCAGGTGCAGCCACGTGCACCTACTGAGTGACCTTCCCAGTGCTCTAGTAGTTGCTGGCTTCTTAGGGGTACTTCTCACATAGCGAGATCGCTGCTGAGTCACGCTTTTTGTGACGCAGCAGTGACCTCATTAGCGATCTCGCTGTGTGTGACACTGAGCAGCGATCTGGCCCCTGCTGTGAGATCGCTGCTCGTTACACACAGTGCTGGTTCATTTTTTTATTGTTGCTCTCCCGCTGATAAGCGCACATCGCTGTGTGTGACAGCGAGAGAGCAACAATCTGAATGTGCAGGGAGCAGGAGCCGGCGTCTGGCAGCCTGCGGTAAGCTGTAACCAAGGTAAACATCGGGTAACCAAGGTGGTTACCCGATATTTACCTTAGTTACTAGCGTCCGCCGCTCTCACGCTGCCAGTGCCGGCTCCTGCTCCCTGCACACGTAGCCAGATTACACATCGGGTAAATAAGCAAAGGTTTGCTTATTAACCCGATGTGTACTGTGGCTACGAGTACAGGGAGCCAGCGCTAAGCGGTGTGCGCTGGTAACCAAGGTAAATATCGGGTAACCATACCCGATGTTTACCGTGGTTACCAGTGTCCGCAGCTTCCAAACGCCGGCTCCCTGCAAGCGCAGCATCGCTTCCACGTCACTGCTGTCTCGGGGCTGGTCACTGGTCGCTGGTGAGATCTGCCTGTTTGACATCTCACCAGCGACCAGGTAGCGACGCACCAGCGATCCTGACCAGATCAGATCGCTGGTGGGATCGCTTGTGCGTCGCTAAAGTGTGACGGTACCCTTAGGGTCTTTGCTTTGTATGAAATAAGGCTTTTCCTCCAAGTCCTGTCTCTAAACCCCCCTCCATCCATAAAGGGGTTGTCCACTACTTTTACATTGATGGCCTATCCTTAGGATATGTCATCAATGTCTGATTGGTTGGGGTCCGACAACCCACATTCCCGCTGATCTGCTGTTCTCGGTGCCGGCGGTAGCCGTAAATGCTCAGTTCTGGAGCTTCTCCGTCTTCTGATAGCGGCCGCGGCCAGGTACTGCACATCCGCCTCACATTCAGATCAATAGGAGGCGGAAGTGCAGTGCTCAGCTGCGGCTGTTATCAGAAGACGGAGCAGCAACGGAACTCTGCATTCCCGGCCTCCTGCTGCCGCTGCCGGCACCAATGACAGCTGATCGGGGGGTGCGGGGTGTAGGACCCCGGCCGATCAGACATTGATGACATCCTAAGGATAAGCCATCTGTGTAAAAGTAGTGGACAACCCCTTTAAAGGGTCATTGTAAATAAGCACTTGTACCTTGCCCCCCCTCCCACGCCCATCTCATTGTAGATTGTCAGCTCTCATGAGCAGGATTGTCTTTTTTCCTTCTAAATATTGTATCTTCTATAACTGTTACTTGTCTTATATGATCCTCCTGAATTGTACAGCGCTGCGGAATATGTTGGCGCTATAGAAATAAAGATTATTATTATTATTTTATTGATGTCATCACCTTTAGCATTTTTAGTTGCAGTACCTGGCATGCAGTACGGACCCTCAAAAATATGATTGCAATCAGTACCGACCGCTGCACAGACGCACATCAATGACAATCCGAATTGTGTGCAGGGGTCACTGTGTGCAGTATAACAGACCCTCATTGTCCCGTCCTCGTTTGCTTTGTCTCTTTACCAACAAACACATCATGGCAGACCCATGACACTCGCCCCTGCTCTGGGCAGACACAAGGAAGATCTGGCCGGTTTGCAGAAGTCTGTCATTGCTGGTCCTGCCTGCGCCCGGCCAATCAGCTGCGGTCTGACAACCGGCTCCTGAAATAAATATGTTTAGAGGGAAAACATCTTTTCTGGATACAACCAGCCACGAGTGCTACTAAGGAGATGGATGACCTCTAAATGGCTACGACTCATGTATTAGTCACATGGGAATAGCTTCTTTACATGCCCAATGATCAGAGTCCGACTATATCTCCTGAGATTTAAAATACCACTCTCAAGAGACTAAAAAGAAGTTGTCAGGTTAGTATCATCAGAGACAGAATAGAATAACATGGTTTTCTTCTTCCAAAAACAGCGCCACCCCTGTTCACAGGTTGTGTCTAGTATTGCAGCTCTGTACTATTCACTTCAATACAACTAAGCTGCAATACCAGACACAACCTGTAGACAGGGGTGGCGCTTTGGAAGAAGGCAGCCATGGTTTTCCAAACTTAGGCAAGCCCTTTCTGAGCCTTGATGTGTCCGAGGATTAGCCTTTTCTGTCTTTGGGTAGTGCTGAGAGTTGTAGTCTAAGGCGGGCTTTGCACACTACGACATCGCACTCAAATTGAAAATGACGCACTTCCGGCATCGCATGCGACATCGTAGTGTGTAAAGGTTCGATGATACGATTAACGAGCGCAAAAGCGTCGTAATCGTATCATCGGTGCAGCATCGGTGTAATCCATAATTACGCTGACGCGACGGTCCGATGTTGTTCCTCGCTCCTGCGGCAGCACACATCCTAAGGCGGGCTTTGCACGTTGCGACATCGCAAGCCGATGCTGCGATGTCGCACGCGATAGTCCCCGCCCCCGTCGCAGGTACAATATCTTGTGAAAGCTGGCGTAGCGAAAATTATCGCTACGCCGGCTTCACATGCACTCACCTGTCCTGCGACCGTCGCTCTGGCCGGCGACCCGCCTCCTTATTAAGGGGGCGGGTCGTGCGGCGTCACTGCGACGTCACACGGCAGGCGGCCAATAGGAGCGGAGGGGCGGAGATGAGTAGGATGTAAACATCCCGCCCACCTCCTTCCTTCCGCATATCCTACAGGAGCTGCGGTGACGCCGGTAGGAGATGTTCCTCGCTCCTGCGGCTTCACACACAGCGATGTGTGCTGCCGCAGGAGCGAGGAACAACATCGGACCGTCGCGTCAGCGTAATTATGGATTACGCCGACGCTGCACCGATGGTACGATTACGACGCTTTTGCGCTCGTTAATCGTATCATCGAACCTTTACACACTACGACGTCGCATGCGATGCCGGAAGTATGTAATTTTCAATTTGACCCCACCGACATCACACCTGCGATGTCGTAGTGTGCAAAGCCCGCCTAAGGCTGGAGTCACACTTGTGAGAGACTCGCGCGAGTCTCGCATCGCATCACCCGGCACGGCCTGATGCTCAGGAGCTTCTCAGCTGCATAGAAATACATGCTGCCATCCCGCTCCTGTCTGGGGAGTGTGCGGCCATGCCGGGTGATGCGATGCGAGACAACACAAGTCTCTCACAAGTGTGATTCTGGCCTAACAATAGACGTTCTCTGTCTATTCTCTACATCTACAGGTGTAAATCAGAAATTGCTGACCACATATTCTACTAGTATCTAGTTCTAGTCTCTAGAAAGTGACCTTCGTCCACAAGAATCCAACAGTATTAAAGGGGTTTCCCAAAATCCCAAACTATTACCCATGGCTAACACGGTACAAAGATATATTTTACTTGTATCAAACTATTACCCAGTAATCTGAAGAAAGGGTGTGGCAGAAATGGAACAGAGATGCCCCTACTCCGCCTCTTTTGTATTCATTGTCTATGGGACTGATAGAATTAGTGGAGCGCTTTCTCCAACAGTCCCATAGATAATGAATGGAGACGAGGAATTTTTGATTTGGGGAAAAAACCCTTTAAAGATGTATAACGGGAAGAGACTTATCTTTTAATCACGCTAGGTGATAACTTATAGCTTCGTGGGGACCTGACTGTTAAAATCCACACTGATTGCCAGAAAGGGGGGGGGTGTCTTCTGCCCTCCGTTTGTACAAACTGTTGCTCCACTCATTTTCTATTGAACTCCCATAGATAGATGGATATATTTGCTGGAAGCAATCGGTGCTGGGGAGTCAGTAGTCAATCCTCCTCCGATCCTGCGGATAGGTGAGAATTTCTCCGTATCGGAAGACCCTTTTAAGCTCCACTGTATCTAAGCAGCCATTCAAAGAACAATTGCATGGTAAAGTAGGAAGAGAGGATTATATCCTACACAGTCCAACCAAAAAGGGGTCTTTCAATCTCAGACATTTACGGCATATCTACTCATTTGCTTTGCCATCTTCAAACATCCCATGCAAATGAAAAGAGACGTCCTTCTCCATTCCCCACAGTGCAAGATGGGACAAAATTCTTGACATAAATATGGGACTCAGTTGTGTGACTTGTATCTATCAGACATTCATGAATCATCCTGTGGATATGCATAAATGTCTGAGATGGGAGAATAAAAGGGTATGGACACCATGTAATGCTTCATTTGCACCAGTGTAGCACTGCTGCAATCACCTGTCATTGTAGGTGTTGTCGGCTAGACACCCCATAATCAGTACCATGATTAAAGACAGTTCTAGGTCCGAAACGCGTTAATTTTTGCCTTTAAATGTACCTGGAACTGTTTAAGCTGCACTAATAAATTAGTGAAGTTTTATGCCCAAACGCCTGGATACCTATCATGAGGGTACCATAGCGGAGAGTGGTCCCCTCTATTTCAGGTGTCAGGGGATCGCAGCACATGGCTGCACGCACATGTGCACAGGTTAATTTAGCTAGCTGTGCAGAAGCCACTTGATCCGGTGCTGGAAAGGTTAAGAATTCATTTGGTCTCCTAACTCAGGATGAAAAGCCTGATCTCAGCTGTTCTGATTTTCCTACTCATCTTTGCTATAAATTAGGCCAGAGTCGCACTTGCAACAGACTGGAGCGAGTCTCGCATTGCATCACCTGGCATGGCCTGCCGCTCTCCGGACAGGAGCGTCTCAGCTGCATAGAAATACATGCAGTCGACCCGCTCCTGTCAGGAGAGTGTGAGGCTGTACCGGTTGATGCGATGCGAGACTTGCAAGAGTCTCTCACAAGTTTGACTTTGGCCTAAAGGGTGCTTTACACTCTGCGACATTGTTAACGATATATCGTCGGGGTCACAGTGTTTGTGACGCACATCCGGCGCCGTTAACGACATCGCAGCGTCTAACACCTATGTGCGACCTTAAACGATCGCAAAAGTTGCAAAAATCGTTGGTCTGTGATACGTCGTTCACTTACCAAAAATCGTTGTCTGGTCAGTAGCGAGGTTGTTTGTCGTTCCTGCGGCAGCACACGTATCTATGTGTGACACTGCAGGAATGAGGAACAACCTCGTACCTGTGGCTGCCCGCAATGAGGAAGGAAGGAGGTGGGCGGGATGTTTGTCCCGCTTATCTCCGCCCCTCCGCTTCTATTGGGCGGCCGCTTAGTGACATTGCTGTGACGCCGAACGAACCGCCCCATTAGAAAGGAGGCGGTTCGCCGGCTACAGCGACGTTGCTAAGCAGGTATGTGCGTGTGACGCTGCCGTAGCGATATTGCTCGCTACGGCAGCGGTCACCACATATCGCAGGTACGACGGGGGTGGGTGCTTTTGCGCACGACATCGCTAGCAATCGCTAGCGATGTCGCAGCGTGTAAAGCACTCTTTACTCTCCTTTTAGCTCAGGGAGTTGCCAGTAATAGCTTTGCTATACCTAGGTCTCTGGAGTGGGCTTGTGAGCTGAGGCCGAAGTCGTCTTTTTGAAGCTGTAGCCGGAGATTGTTGCATGGAAATTTATGTGGTGTTTTTTTCCCTTTAATCTCTTTTAGGTTTGCCTCACTTATCCGTTTCCTTTACTCCTTCCTGTAGTTTGGTGTGCTTTGTATGATTGCTGTTTCTTTTACCCCTGTTTATCTTATCCCCTCTGTGTCTTTAACATAGAGTGAGACTAATGTACCTGCTGCCCTGCTCACTAGACAGGGTTGTGCTCAGGGAAAGACAGGGATAGGAACGTGATTGCCACAGGGGGTGAAAGAACCCATCTAGGGACATCAGGGTAGCTTAGGGTAAGTATCAGTGGTTATCCCTCCCCAGTGGCAGTGTATCCCCTTCTCCCGTCTCGCCTTGTGCTGACCAACCCCCTTGGTGGAAAGCGATAACCAGGAGCTGCCCTGGCTGGAGTGGTACCTGGTGCCTATCGTCAAACATGTCCAACCTCACCATCAGAGCCAACGGTGAAGACTGAGTAGACACTTAGGGGTACTTTGCACGTTGCGACATCGCTACTGCGATATCTTCGGGGTGAAATCGAAAGTGACGCACATCCGGCGCTAGTAACGACGTCGCAAACGATAATGCCTAGATGCACCGATAAACGATCGCAAAAGCGTCGTAAATCGGTGATTTGTGCAGTGTCGGACATTTCCATAATGTCGCACCAATAGGACATATACGATGTTGTTCGTCGTTCCTTCGGCAGCACACATCGCTGTGTATTAAGCCGCAGGAGCGAGGAACATCTCCTAACTGCGTCCACCGTCTATGCGGAAGGAAGGAAGTGGCCGGGATGTTTACGTCCCACTCATCTCCGCCCCTCCGCTTCTATTGGCTGCCTGCCGTGTGACGTCGTTGTCACGCCGCACGACCCACCCCCTTAGGAAGGAGGCGGGTCGCCGGCCAGAGCAACGTCGCAGAGCAGGTAAGTCCGTGTGAAGCTGCCGTAGCGATAATGTTCGCTACGGCAGCTATCACAAGATATCGCATGTGCGACGGGGGCGGGGACTATCGCGCTCGGCATCGCTATCATTGGCTGGCGATGTCGCAGCGTGCAAAGTACCCCTTAGTCATGCCTCACTCAGGATCAGCCTGGTTCTGTGAACAGTGGGTCTAAGGGGTACTTTACACGTTGCGACATCGCTAGCATCGGCTAGCAATGCCGAGCGCGATAGTACCCGCCCCCGTCGCACATGCGATATGTGGTGATTGCTGCCGTAGCGAACATTATCGTCACACGCACATACCTGCTCTGTGACGTCGCTGTGACTGCCGAACAATCCCTCCTTCAAGGAGGAGGTGCGTTCGGCATCACAACGACGTCACCGCGACGTCACTAATCGGCCAGCCAATAGAAGCGGAGGGGCGGAGATGAGCGGGACATAAAATCCCGCCCACCTCCTTCCTTCCGCATTGCCGCCAGGACTCAGGTAAGGAGATGTTTGTCGCTCCTGTGGGTTTACACACAGCGATGTGTGGAGCTGCAGGAACGACAAACAACATCGTACCTGTGGTCGACCTGACATTATGGAAATTTACAACGCTACACAGATCACCGATTTTCGACGCTTTTGCGATCGTTTATCGTCGCACCTAGGATTTACACGTTGCGATGTCGCTACCGGCGCCAGATGTGTGTCACTAACGTTGTGACCCCGACGATATTTCGGAAGCAATGTCGCAACGTGTAAAGCCCTCCTAAGTCCCTCTCTCCCCTCCATCTTGTTTGCTTTCTCCGCATCTCAGGCCAAGCAGGAACTTTTTTACATTTTGTGCAGAGGATCTTCGGGAGCTGGTTAACTTTGTACTGGCCTCATTTTTGGGGTACCCTTCTATCAGAAATGGACCGTTCAAAGCAGAAAACCTCCTTTAAAAATCAAAGATAATGACATGCATTGCAATTTGATAATTTTCCATGCCGCCGGTTTATTCTGCTCATGCAGAGGCGTTTCACTTGTGGAATGAACGCTATGTCACACATTTTACTGTTTCCCTTCAGTATTTCCACAGCAGAGTCCGACCAATGACCGGCTCTGCATCTTCCAGTAGCATCCAGGACTGTATTTGCGTTAGACACACGTGACACTCAAGGACTATTTAGAGTCCTTATGAGAAAGGTTTCTCCTGGAAGACGTTGAGTGCTCGGGGTCCACGTAGCCGGTGTCATCCTGCGCCGTGCTTACAGTACACAGAGACACAACCCAATGTGTACACCGGCAACACCATCCTAATAAACTGTTCTCAATTTGCAAACTCTGTAACCCTTCACGCGATCGTCTTAGGACAATTAATAAGTTATTATTATGTGGTTATACTAAGCTGCATGGACCTTAGTATAATGGAGGGTTACCGGTTTATTATTAATAGCGGCAAATTAAAATGATTACGTCGGATGACGGTTTTATTTGGTGGAGGGGGAGAGCGGAAAGTCTTACAATGCATGGTCAAGATTTTTTTTCAATACAAAAATACAGAAATAATGTATAACCATGAGAAAAACTAACTACACCCTCTTTGAATAATATCGTTTTACATATCAGAACATAGTAATAAAAAAAGCAACAACATTTCGTTCCTAGAAGGTCATAAAATTAGGAAAAACGATCCGAAATTTTAAGAAAGAAGAGGCTTTCTTCTGGAATCACTTCGAATTTTATTGTCAGGAACTTGGAACATTTAAAGTAAACCTGTAAGGTGCAATATGCACCCAGATACACAATCTGCAAATAAACCAAGAGCTAAAGCTCAGATTCTAAAGGTCTCAGTTATCAAGTTAAAGGGAACCTGTCAGGTGCAATATGCAACAAGAACCACGAGCAGTTCTGGGGGGCATATTTCTAATCCCTGCCTAACCGTCCCTTTATCTAGTAGCATAGATAAAGAGATCTTTAGAAAAAGTATTTCTAAAGATCCTTTATGATATGCAAATGAGCGCAGGGACTAGTCACGAGGGCGTTACTTTCCCCGACTAGACCACCCTCTTAGCATGTTAGCACATCCACAGGGGTGTGCTAAAATGCTATTCAATGCCCATTGCCCAGAGTCATTGGCGGTGACGCATGTACCTGTCTGTTGTCACCACCTCAGACACTGGGTTTAAGGTCACTTAGGATCAGAATACCCATACCTCCGGTCATGTGCACTATGAAGACGAGTGTACGCATCCTCCTGGCTTCAGAGAGGTCTAGTGCGCATGACTGGAAGTGCCTTGTGACTAGTCCCTGCGCTCATTAGCATATCATAAGGATCTTTAGAAATACTTTTTCTAAAGAGCTCTTTATCTATGCTACTAGATAAAGGGACGGTTAGGCAGGGATTAGAAATATGCACCCAGAACTGCTCGTGGCTCTGGATGCATATTGCACCTGACAGGTTCACTTTAACTTGAAAACTGAGACCTTTAGAATCTGAGCTTTAGCTCTTGGTTTATTTGCAGATTGTCAACTGTCCTGAATGTTTTCCCACTTGTGAATATTCGTTCTCACTTTAGAATGGGCTCCAAATTATTTGGAAATGTCCTTATAATGCTCCCTGCATTGATGGGCAGCAACAATTACTTCTCTGAGATCATTGCTAATGTCTTTCCTCCTTGGCATTGCATTAATACACAAGTGAGTGCTCCAGACCAGCAAAGTAGGAAAACTCCTGCTTTTCTATTGTTGGCCACACTTGCTGTTAAACAATTAATCATGTGCATTTGATGAGCAGCAATTGGCTACTATTGAAGCAGTAAGGGTGTACTTAATTTTTCACACATTGTGTCTATATTTTGGCCTAGTTTTTGGTAAATAAATAGTGACAATGTAATCTGTCATGTGTTTTTGTTCTGTAAAGAATAATTTCAAAATATCTCTTTATTGAGAATAAGTGCCACGTGCAGAAATCCCAGCACCTACAACCTAGGCTGCTATCAATGAGGTCATTAATGGTCATCTGAGGAAGGTTCTACTGAAAGCACATGGGTAAATCATCAAGTTGCGCTGCTGGCAGCTCCTTTTGCAATTGCCGATCAGTGATGTGATATCCCAGATGTGCTCGATTGGAGGGAAGTCTGGAGACGCTGCAGGCCATGGTGGCACGTATATACCACGCAGGCTGCTCACAGTAGCACGAGGAACATGGGGCCTGGGGTTGTCATTTTGAAAAACGGCTCCTGGGACACTTTGGAGGAATGGCCTTTTTTTTTCCACAATATTAGTTCAAAGCCTTTGACATCCATCTCACATCTAATATCTCCAGCTCAGGAACGTCTACCCACAAAGTAAAGGCAATCTTGCTCAAAGCCAGTAAGGCAATGAAAGAATTTTGCCGAAATATGTGGAAAAAGATTCCTAAACCCTATAGCCTTATGTCCATCTTTGGAACTAGAGACAAAGATAAGTATTCTTCTTTGCTTGAGCTCTTGCGGTTACACTTTGCTTGTCCTAAAGAATTTCCCAACTCGTGACCCTCCGTCTGAATAATAACTTCTGTTTTCCTCTAACCGCCACTTACTCACCGTGGTTCCCTATTCATTGTAATGAAACAGGGGGAAGAAGGAATAAAATAATAAAAAAAATCTTGGCAGGAAACAGCATGTGTGTCCTTGACTTGATCTCTTCCTTAAGAGATGTTCTGTGTGCACCTGCGGTACTCCTGAACACAGAGGTATCTGCATCGTCCTGCCTACTCATGTACAGTACATACAAACCCAGGAAGAAACCTGCAAGTGGTTTACTATATATAAGAGATCACCTCCAACACTGGAGACGTTTCAGGATGGCTGAAAAGTAATTTTTTTTCACATTCTATTGAACTATGGTGCAGAATGGCACTAATATCTTCTTACTGCAGACATTATTATTATTATTTATTCCATGGTGCTTTACATGTGAAAAGGGTATACATAAAAGCAAGTACAATAATCATGACCAATACAAAATAGACTGGTACAGGAGGAGAGAGGACCCTGGCCCCGAGGAGGAGAAAGGACCCTGCCCGCGATAAGGAGAGAGGGCCCTGCCCCTGAGAAGGAGAGAGGACTCCTCCCGCAAGGAGGAGAGAGGACCCTGCCCCCGAGGAGGAGAGAGGACCCTGCCCGCTAGGTCTCACAGTCTACAGGAAGAGAGGGGACCCTGCCCATGAGGGCTCACAGTCTACAGGGGATGGGTGAGGATACAGTAGATGGGGGTAGAGTGGGTTGTGCGGTGCTATAGAGGACAGAGGGTTACTGCAGGTTGTAGGCTTGTCAGAAGAGGTGAGTCTTCAGGTTCCTTTTGAAGGTTTCCACAGTAGGTGAAAGTCTGATATGCTGGGGTAGAGCATTCCAGAGTATGGGGGAGGCACACAGGAGAAATCTTGTATGCGATTGTTGGAAGAGGAGATATGAAAGGAGTAGAGAAGGAGATCTTGTGAGGATCTGAGGTTACGTACAGGTAAGTACCGGGAGACTAGGTCACAGATGTAGGGAGGAGACAGGTTGTGGATGGCTTTGTATGTCATGAGTAGTGTTTTGAACTGGAGTCTTTGGGCAATGGGAAGCCAGTGAAGGGATTGGCAGAGTGGGGAGGCCAGGGAATAGCGAGGGGAGAGGTGGATTAATAGGGCGGCAGATTTTAGGACAGATTGGAGGGGTGCAAGAATGTTAGAAGGGAGGCTTCTAGTAGGAGGTTGCAGTAGTCAAGGCAGGAGATGATGAGGGCATGCACTAGTGTTTTTGCTGATTCTTGTTTAAGGAAAGCACGGATCCGGGAGATAAAACAATGGTTTAGAATAATCTTATAATAGTTCAGATCAAACAAAGATCTAGAAGAAAGTACAGGAACAATATACTTTTAGAGTATGGGGCAGATATGTTGCAGATTTTTGGGGCTATACATCCAGAGTGTGTTACATTACAGACAAAGTGGATGAGATTATACTAAATCTTATTCACGTTCTTCACAAAAAAAACCCAAAAAAACCCCAAACTGTATGTTCTCAACGGGAATTTAACTCTTTGCAATACATATGATAATACTGGGGCAAATCAGTAAGGAACAAACCAGCATGTACTCCATGCATTATGTCCTAACAGACAGGGTATTTGATAGGGTAATAGACAAGTAGACACAGTAATATTTAGATTTTTGATAACCAGTGTAGGTAAAACAGGCATCCATGAGCTGCAGCCCCCAGCTGTCTGCTTTACATTGGCTGGTTATAAAAAATAGAGTGGATCCCAAGACGTTTTTTTTTTTTTTAAATTAATTAAATAAATAATTTTAAAAATGGCGTGGGCTCCCCTCTGTTTTTGATAACCAGCCAAGGTAAAGCTGACAGCTAAGGGCTGCAGCCCATGGATGCCTGTTTTACCTGAGCTGGTTATCAAAAATAGGAGGGAGCCCACGTCACTTTTTTCTTTTTTAACCTAAAGGCAGCATACTGTCACCTTCAGCATGCAATAAAGCTTGTTGATTGGCTGCGCTGAAGCCTTTCAACAAACTTTATTAACAAACGAACAGTATCCAAATTCTTTTTAAAGACTTTTTTTTTTTTTAAGTTCTTGGGTTTGAGTCCGACCCCTGGGCACCGGCTCTTCAATATGAACTCCAAACTTTACACGGTCGCTCATGCCTAGTTTCTACCATTTTCATACAGTAGAGCTCTCAGATGCAATCCTAGGTGACTTACATGGATTATAGCAGTCCTTTAATATCGTGCCATTATTGTAATAAAGTGTATCATAAACCGACACTTTCCATAGCATTGCTCCCTACAGTGACCATGGCTATTCCTCGTCATGCGTCATTCTAGAGTAACAGATCCTGTTTACTATCTAAATAGAGGACTCTGCACTTATTCTTTATGTCCAGACAATTCTGCTTTGTTCTATACATTGGTTTTCACTATAAACAGATGGCTGTTTATATGCACACGCCGGGATCTCGATCAGATAAATAACTTTAATCAGAAACGCCTAAGGTCAAAGAAGTAGTATAATATAACATAATGGCATCTACAGGTTGGAATTGATGGTCAGAAACTGCAAACACAAAAAACCCAAAACACTTTTTCTTCTGTTTTGTTTGAAAAGCTTTCCCCCATCTTCACATATGGCTATTGTTTGATATAACCCTTTTAAAAACGAACATTTTTGCAATTAGCAGTTTGTTAAAATTTGCAACCATTCTTGAGATATTAACAGTATTCTTTCCTATTGTTTATAGCTTGTTGCCTAGGAGACCGACCACCACTGCTGTTTAGTTTGTAAGCACTGAAGCTGACTTGGATTAGAAGCTAAGAAATCCCAACCAGCTTCAGAGTAGTACTTACAAACTCAACAGAAAAGAGCTTGTAAGCACTGTGCATGTTTGGTCACTTTTGCTACACTTCAGCGGTGGTCAGTTTCCTAGGCAATTCTATCCATACTACCCATATGGGTAGTTAGTACTGACAGAAGAGTATTCAGGAAAGCTGGGTTCTGGTAATGGGACACATATGAGCACAAAGAATAAGCAAAGGCGTAGTCAGGTCAGTATCCGAGGGTCAGAATCCAGGAGAGCACGTAATAGGTTCAGTGATAAAACAGAGACGTGGTCAGGTAAGGGTCCGAGGTCAGAAAGGAGGAGGTCACGACAAGAACAGGGAGTGGGCTTTGGAGTTAAATGACCAAGAACAGAACACTAAGAGATACACAAACCAACAGCACAACTACAGAACCAGAAAATACAACCAGCAAGTTTCTAGGCGAGCATGCTCAGTAAAGAAGCCTGAACAATTACCAGGAAGGTGGGACACCTGAGTTATCAGCACCAACATGGAATCCTGTGCTGTCAATCAGGCTGCTAGCTCAGTAACTCAGTAAGCACAGCAGAGCATTTCCAAAGGCAAAATGCTCTGCACAGAGGAATCATGACAGCAATAAGCTGTATACAAAACCAAAGTGTTAGGGGCACTTTGCACACTATGACATCGCAGGTGCAATGTCGGTGAGGTCAAATTGAAAGTGACGCACATCCGGCGTCGCACGCGATATCATAGTGTGTAAAGCCTTTTTGATGCGATCGGTGTAGCGTTGGTCATTTCCATAATTTGGAAATGACCAATGTTACGATGTTGTTCCTCATTCCAGCGGCAGCGCACATCGCTGTGTGTGAAGCCGCAGGAGCGAGGCACATCTCCTACCTGCGTCTCACGTCAGCTATGCGGAAGGAAGAAGGTGGGCGGGATGTTTACGTCCCGCTCATCTCCGCCCCTCCGCTTCTATTGGCTGCCTGCCGTGTGACGTCGCTATGACGCCACACGACCTGCCCCCTTAATAAGGAGGCGGGTCGCCGGCCAGCGCAACGTCGCAGGGCAGGTAAGTGCATGTCAAGCTGGCGTAGCGATAATGTTCGCTACGGCAGCTATCACAAGATATCGTACCTGCGATGGGGGCGGGGACTATCGTGCGCGGCATCGCAAGCATCGGCTTGCGATGTCGTAGTGTGCAAAGTGCCCCTTACTAGCTCAAGATGGGCTGAATATGTTAATAAACAGTAAATTGCAAAATTAGGGGTTGTACAACCCCCCCCAGCTTCTCTACTCCTGAAAATTGTGCACAACAGAGCACACGGTGACTCTGTCTGCACCGTTTTAGTCAGTGGCCCTGTCGGGGCATACAATCGAAACTCGTTTTGTGGGGGGTCCTGATGGAAGTCCTAATGAGACCACTGAACAAAGAGAGGAAAGAAATGTGAAAGAGGCCAGAAAGGGAGATCCATGGTCATGGCGGTCTGTATATAGTCCAATACACTTGTGTGAATCCGGCCTAAAGGGGATGTTTGTTATGATAAACCCCATTACGTTACCTTCTACAATTAATATTCGGTATCCCTGATTTATCCCTAAATATTTCCCACAAAATAATGGGTATGTTTGTGTATATCTTCATCTTGGACTCGTTCGCCATTGACGATGACGTTTATGACAATCCATCTTGTACAGATCTGATCTTACAGGCAATCACCTCTGGATATTTGGATTGTGTTGGTAGACGTACATCCCGGCCCACCCTATGGCGGGGGCCCACAGACAGAGCTGACAATTCACACATCTAACCCAGACGCTGCATGAATCTGCTGCTCTTCTTCTCACCTCCGCACTCTTATCTCCGCACAGCAGAGCAGGCTGCAGTAAATACATTTTATTTCCCGTGTATGTGGGGGAGTAAGAGAGGCTGCACCCTGTCATACATCATGTACATATTCATCATGTCCCTGCTGACCAGACCTTCAGCTTCCTCTGTAACACATTATGTATGGGTTCTCTTTATTTTATTGTCACCGCTGGCACAATCGGGATTCATGCCATGAAAATATACCAATCATTCAGAGATCAGTTTTCATTTTTCCTCTGCTATCTAATAAACAAGAGATGAGCAGTCATTGTGTACCGCCCTGAGAGGGGCTCGGACGCTCCCTTCGCCGGGCCAAGCCGCTCGAGGTCCAGGCTCGGGTTGTCGATGGCTCGAGCGCCTCCGGACCGGGGGCCACGTCGCTCTGTTAAGGGTAGGCAGTGGGGTGGTGGTGTGGGACGAGGTGCGCAGCCGGGGGCCGCGTTGTCGTTGGACGGGTCGTGACGCCACCCACGGGTCGTGGTGACGGGATGCACCACCGCTGCGGCTGGAGTGAAGGGGGGCTCCCGGGATCGGTGTTGAAGGTGCAGCCTGGATGTTAGCCCCCTCCGTGGGTAGGGGCGGTGTGTCCCCGGGCCCGGTGGGACTTGCGACGGTGATGTTGTCGGGGTGCAGGGTGCCGTGCTGCGGTGCGGTGTCGTGCCCAGATGGCACTGGTGTACTCACTATTAATTCACACTCAGAATCACTGGTAAACCAAAGTTCGGGTATGGTCGGGTCCCGCAGCCGGCTGCTTGTTTCCCTTGTGAGGCTGATGGTGGCCCCTTTCCCTTGCACCTCTTGTTTTTACTGTTGGCTCCCCTGCCTGGACAGTGGTAGCCCGCTCCCTGGCGTTTAGCTGCCAGAAGAGCCCTCGGTTGCTCGCAGGCGCTGGCCCGTCGGATGTTTGGCCCTTGGCGGTGGCTCTCACCCGGTATCGGTGGGCTGTTGCCTTCTTTCGGGACTTTGGGTGAGGATGAACCCGTGAGGTCCAGACTGCAATCAGTTAATTTGCCTTAACTCAGTGGCTTCTAAGCTAGGACGGGGTCTGAGTACCCGGTTTCCGGTGATCCGGTAAACGGTTGACTCCCCGGTTCAGGGCCGGCGGGCTCCAACCCTGGCCCGGTCCCTACGGTTCCGCCGGTTGCTGTACCGGTACTCCTGCAGGCAGCCACCACCGTCTGCCTGCCTGACGTTTGCGGGAATCCTAGGCTCCAACCCGGGTCCCTGACAGCTCTGCTCCTCTACACCTCCTGTCACTGTCACTCTACCAAACTCAACTAGTATTTCCTGCCTCAGGACAGTAGTCTCCTCGGTGGGCGTGTCTTTCCTCCTGACTCCGCCCACCTGGTGTGCCCTACTGGCCCTGAGGGAGGCATCAGGTCTCCCTTTCGGGTGACTGTTGTGTGTCCTCACAAGGGATGGGGGTGTGTGTGTATGTGGTAGGTGTTGTTACCTATGACCCCTGCGGTCCAGGGCGTCACAATTGCTTGCTATGATCAACAAGGCCAGTTTTTATTGGTGTCTATTCACACTGCATTAGCGAGACGGCTTTTCTGCTGCATTGAAAATAGACCATTGGATAGTTTTATGATAAATGAATCTTAAGGCCGCTTTACATGCATCGATTTATCGTGCAATCGCATGTGCGATCGCGCCCACCGCCATCGTTTGTGCGTTACGGGCAATTTGTTGTCCGTGTCGCACAAAGTCGGTAACCCCCGTCACACGTACTTACCTCCCGAACGACCTCGCTGTGGGCGGCGAACATCCTCTTCCTGAAGGGGGAGGGACGTTCGGCGTCACAGCGACATCACACAGCGGGCGGCCAATAGAAGCGGAGGGGCGGAGATGAGCGGGACATAACATCCCGCCCACCTCCTTCCTTCCGCATTGCCGGCGGGACGCAGGTAAGCTGTGTTCATCGTTCCCAGGGTGTCACATATAGCGATGTGTGCTGCCTCGGGAACGATGAACAACCGGCGCGCAGAAGGACGATCGATTTTTTGAAAATGAGCGACCTGTCAACGAGCAACGATAAGGTGAGTATGTTTGCTCGTTCACAGTCGCTCGTAGCTGTCACACGCTACGATATGTCAAACGATGCCGGATGTGCGTCACTAACGACGTGACCCCGGCAACATATCGTTAGATATATCGTAGCGTGTAACAGGCCCTTTAGGGCTCGATCCCACTTGCGTTTTGCACAGACGAGTGCAATCCGATAAAACATCGGACTGCACTCGCACCAGTGCAAAACGATAGGACAGTGTCCATCTTATGCCATATCGGCCTGAGAAATAAATCGCAGCATGCTGTGTTTGGCAGCGAGTCTCGGCTCATGTACCCCCATACAAGTCTATGGGAGTGTGTGAAACATCGCACTGCACTCGCATGTCATCCAACTGCAGTGTGATGTACGCAGAGACAAGCAGCGGAGGAGAGGGAGAAAGTGCTCTCCCCTCTCCTCCACAGCTGTGATTCGATTGCAAGGTCAGATCACAGTCGCATGACCCTTGGCTGACGCTTGCAGCAGGGGATCTATAGCATATCGCTTCTGATTCTCTCATATCAGAAGCTATGCACAAGTGGAACCGTACCCTTATGTTATGTTACAAATGCTGAATATATCACAAGTGCCGTCCGTCAATCTAGGACGTGATACATTATTGCGGCAGGTGTAAAGAAAGGCTGATTAGTTGTGATCACACGATATACTGCGAGATGAACGTTTTCCTAATTAGTAACTTAGATAATTCTGCTAAAACAGAAACTAAAGGGGGTTCCCCATCCTACAAAGTGATGGCATATCGATAAGGCTGAGTTCACATGTCCTGTAGTCATCCGTTAGAACGGATCCTGCAGAGATCCATCGGCAAAATGATTTCTGCCAGATCCGTTTTGTTAACATGGGTTAACTGATCGCTATTTATCTTCTATTTTGAACAGATCCTGTAAGAAAAAAACGGATCCGTTACAAATGCAAGAAAAACGAATGACTAAATAGCAATCCATAAGCAGATCAATCCGTTCTCCATACACTCCAATGCTAAAAAAAATTGGATCCAGGATCCAGCAAACTTTTTAACGAGGGACAAAAAAGTTGTGTTTGCACAACTTTTTTTCCCTACGGATCTCTGCAGGATCCGTTCTGGATATGTGAACATAGCCTAAGATCAGACAGGGCTCCTGTCTTCTGGAACCCTCACGGTTCCTGAGAATGAACGACTTTTTACCTATGACGTGACTTCTACTTAGGCCCCTTCACACGTCCGTGATTCCGGTACGTATGACGTCCGTTTTCACACATACCAAAGACACAGACATACGCAGATACATTCAAATCAATAGTTCTGCGCACACATCCCTGTTTTCTCACGAACATGTGTCCGTGTGGAGCAAAATGCGTGTCCGTGTGCTCCACGCGGCGACATATCTGTTTTTCTACAGCAGCATGGGTGTCACACAGACCACACACTGTACGTGTCGTACCGGAGGAAACACGTGCCTGTGAAATATAGTGAATTTCTATACTCTCCTGTGTCCAGCCCTGCTGTATTTGGTGCTACTGTCACTTGCTTCTGGGTTTGCTCATTATGCTCATGAATATTCACTGCACAGCAGACCCAAAAGCAGCAGCGCCAGAAACAGTTGAGTTTAGAAGTTCCTGCTATAGCACACAGATAACAGAGAACAATAGAGGAAAATAGGGTTTTTTTGAGCCGCGCCAATGATCACTTCTCAGGTATTCAGATTAATGGATCTTTATTGATCAGGCATAAGAACACATCAAATTTGATGTGTTCTTATGCCTGATGGTCCTGAGGAAGGGAGCTGAGACTCCAGAAACGCGTAGACCTGTGCAAAATAAAGATCCATTAATCTGAATACCTGAGAAGTGATCATTGGCGCGGCTCAAAAAAAACCTATCTTCCTCTATTGTTCTCTGTTATCTGCAGTCTGGGTTGCTGCTGCCTTGATCAAAACTTTCCATGCCTGCATAGTAGTTGTGACTTTCACAACTTCACTTGGTGAGTATTACTGCTCCCTGTCTCTACCCTGTGTGTTATTGGGGTAAAACCCTATTGCGCTTCTTCTCCACAGCTTTTACTCATATAGCACACAGAGAGCACACGGACAGCAGACGCTGAACACACACACGGACACACGGACACACATACGCACCCATACCACAGACCGTGAAAAACGTGCGTTTTTATTACAGACATGTGAAAGGGGCTTTAAGGACATCATTACACCTTGGAGATAATTACATCCGCAGATTTGGTCCCAAAACCACACTTGTTGCGTACGGATTTCACTTTGTAAGTTCCCACATAGTAAAAATATAGCGGATTTTCCACTACGTATTCAGATTCAGAAAAATCCGCTGCATTTTACTGTTCTAGCAAAGGGCATGGGATAGTATGGGTGGATGCCCACAATCATGACACGCTTCGTCCTTGACACATCATGTCTTCTCCTGTAGGGCCGCGAGTGTTCTCCGCAGGAGACCGCAGCTGCCTGTGCCCACAATCAGGGTTAGGGCTGCTGCAGACTTTAGCCTCTATTCTCCCTGCGGTAATCACTCGCATCCCCACAAAATAAATTGACATGCTGCGGCTCAGAAAACCCTGCCACAGGTCCGTTTACACTGTGCAGAAAAAAAGCATAGTGGGCATGAGATTTCTATAAATCCCATCCACTGTGCTTCTACTATACAACGCAGCATTTTGAAAACACACTGCGTCCAAAATGCTACAAACTCTGATCGTGTGCACCCACCCGAAGAAATCTCATGTACATGCAAAAAATATCCACAGCATTAATTGACAGGAGCTACAGGTTTGAGATCTGCGGCATATCAATTTAAGCAGTAGATTTAGGTGCGATTTTTACAATTTGCAATGCCAAATTTGAAATGTGTTGCTTTGGTGCTCCTCCTTTACAAAAATATCCAGATTAATGGCGCTTCGAATATTATTGATGTGGGAAATCTGCAGAAGAAATTCTACATTGGACCAAACATTGCATAAAGTGAAATCTGCAAAGAAAAAATGCACAAGAACAATCATGCTGTGGATCTGGAATCTTGCGGCTGTAACCTTTATGTGGATTTTTTCTGCAATGTGTGAATTGGGTTTATTTGCACTCCTCTGTTAGGTTGACCAATAGGTCACAACTGTTGCCAGCGATGACCAAATGCGGAGGGAGTCCCGGGCCCCCCCTCAGCTTCCCTCAACCTCAATGAGATACAGACAGACGCTGATATCTGCACATAAGGCAAAGGAGTGTGCGCTCCGAAGACTGCTAATTTATTTTCACATACAGGGTTTATCAACCTAATAGGGGCATAGCTATGTCGTGTACAAAGGCATAACTTTCGTTTCTCGGCAAAGCATTTGTCCTTGATTAAACACAAGCCTTATCTCTGTTCTTTTGGCAAGACATAACATTCAGAGTCCTTGAATCCGCTCTCAGCGTCTGAGCGTAGCTGGGCTTGTTTGTGCACCTTGCAAAGCAGCATGAATGTCCATCTATTCAATTTTAGTTAACTCTTTCCTCACACCTCCTATATGATCTGCATTCAGCCTTGACTCTGCGTACCTGTCATCCCTAAAGGCAGGACCCCATCAACCTATAGAAGCGACAACTTTCCGTCTGAGATTTTTGCATTAGGCAGTGAAGTAATGAAATGTATGAGTCACAAGCTGCAGTGCTCTGCTTTGTATACCAGTATAATCAGACAGAGTATATGTGGTCTTATATCTGCAGATGCCAGAAAGACGTGCACACAGGCCGAGGTACTAATATATTTCATGGGTTAGGGGCATCTTTAATGATGGAGACGGAACATGATTTAACCAGGAACCTTGTGATTCCTCATCCTACACTAAGGAGACTATCTTGACATTGATAGAAAATGTCTCGGAGATTGCAGAGATTATGTGAACAGAAGTTGGGTGAGATATTATTACTATAAACAGGGACAACAGAGAAAATTATCTAAAATACTGCAGCAGGTCTTTAAAAGAGTTGGTGCGACTTATAAAAAAAAGAAAACGAAAAGTGATTTCAGGGTATAAGACGCCAATTGGATAATAGACTCAAGATGGCCAGTATTGTGCACCATATTATAGCCGAAATTTGTACATAAATGTGAATAAATCCTAACGAGAAACTGTCACTTTCTTTTTGCCTAAGGCCCCCTTCACACGCACGTGTAAAAAACGAACCGTTTTTACACGTACGTATTAAAGGGGTGGTTTGCTCCCCGTGTGCCGTGTTTGTGGCATATTTGTGTTCTCCGTGTGTTATTACGTATAACACACGGAAAGCCCCGCCTTACCTGCTTCTTCCGGAGCTGTCTGTGGTGCTGAATGACAGTGTCCGGCACAGGCCACGCCTCGCTGACGCTGCTTCCGGACCCCAGTGAAGATGATGCGTTGTTCAAATTTACTGGTTGACGGATGCAGGTGACAGCTGCGGCAGACACTGCAGGGCTCGTAGAGGTGAGTTTGTGTTTTTTTTTATTTTTAAAATGACACGTGTGCTTCTCCGGCACGTGTCACGTGGGCCCACATCCACACTACATCCGTGTGGTACGTGTGCGGGCCGTGTGACACCCGTGCTGCTGGAGAAACACAGACATGCATTCGTGTGGAGCACACGGGCTCACGTCTGCTCCACACGGAGGCACGGGCCAATGGCCGCACACGTGCGTGCACATAAACCCATTGATCTTAATGGGTTTACGTGTGCCCGTGTCTCCAGTACATGCGGGCACGGACCTAGCACGTACCGGAGACACGTGCGTGTTAAGGTGGCCTAAAACAAAGGATATCTCTCCTTCAAGCCACACATCCAAACCCTCTTCACCTCCTGCCCCGCCTCCAACTCAAATATATGTCTCGGCTTTGTACATTCCTTTCCCAAAAAGCTGCAAAAACCCTAGTACATGCCCTTAGTATCTCCCACCTGGACTATTGTAACTTCCTCCTCTCTGGCCTCCCTTCTAACAGTCTTGCACCCCTACAATCTACTCTAAACTATGCCGCCCGACTAATCTACCTGTCCCCCCCGCTATTCCCTGGCTTCTCCTTTCTGCCAATCCCTTCAATGGTGTCACGCTCCCCGGCTCCCATGTCACGCTCCCCGGCTCCCCTGCCACGCTCCCCGGCTCCCCTGCCTCGCTCCCCGACTCCTCTGCCAGGCGTCCCCCGCTCCACAGCCTCCATGCCCCATCACCTGCGGTCCCCAGGCAGCCCGGTCCCCGCTCCCGGCGCCCGTCGGCAACTCTGCTCCAGCCCGGCTCTCCTGCCTCCTGTTCACCGCTCCCTGCTCTGGATTCTGGCACCCGGGCCTCGCGCATGCGCATTAGGGCGCGCGGTCATTGACCCTCTCTTAAAGGGCCAGTGTCCTCCAACAGGATATTGAAGAATCAGGTACAGGGTATATAGGGAGATCCTTTCCAAGTGGGCGGGGCCTGTTCTTTGTGTTTTGCTAAGCTAGGAGTCAGGTCTCCTTGTGTCTTGTGGTATACTTACCTATCTCTCTCCTAGAGCCGCTCCTGCCTCGCCAACCGGTCCTGACGATATCCGAACCCCGAACGGTGGCGGTCTGCCATCCCGTCAGTTCATACCATCTCCGATCCCTGTGGTGACCCGTCTTCTCGCTCCGTCGGTTCCGGACTCTGCCTGACGTCATCTCGGCCTCCGAACCTGAGCTCCGTCACCCGGACTACCTTCAGTGACTCCGTGGTCCCAGGGACTTCTACACTCCACTCCTCTGAACGGACTGTCCTGCTACCCGTTGTGCTCCGGCTACCGGGCATCTTGCCTTCGGTGAGGTGTTCAGCCCAGTGGATCCACCTCCTGGGTCTGCCCGTCCACCTGGCCCTAACAAATGGCTTCCCATTGCCAAATGACTCCAGTTCAAAACCCTAACCATGACATACAAAGCCATCCACAACCTGTCTCCTCCCTACATCTGTGACGTAGTCTCCCGATACTTACCTATATAAGATCTCCTTCTCTAATCCCCTCTTATCTCCTCTTCCTGCAATCGCATACAAGATTTCTCCCGTGCCTCCACCATACTCTGGAACTCTCTACCCCAACATATCAGGCTCTCGCTTACCTTGAAAACCTTCAAAAGGAACCTGAAGAACCACCTCTTCCAAGAAGCCTACAAGCTACCGTAACCCTCAGTCCACCATAGCGCCACACAACAATCTCCACCCTCACTTACTGTATCCTCCCCCATCCCTTGTAGACTGTGAGCCCTCGTGGGCAGGGTCCTCTCTCCTCCTCGCAGAAGGGTCCTCTCCTCTTGTACAATCTGTGCTATGTATTGTTTATGATTATTGTACTTGTCCCTACTATGTATACTCCTTTTCACATGTAAACCGCCATGAAATAAATGGCACTATAATAATGATGATAATAATAATAATATTTTTTGCTAACTCTTCAATAGGGGGGATCCAGGAAAAAGGGAAGATTTAGCAAATCTCTCAGGTGCATGCCAAAAAGCTTCCAGAAGGCTTTTTGTGTGTTTCGCCAAGACGTCTCAACATCAGGTTGAGACACAGCGTCTAAATGAAGATTTACAGGATTAGAAACAAGGCTTGTAGGGAATGAGGAGGAAAAATAAGGCAAGGCGTAAAATGGTGCCGGAATCAGCGCATGGGTGTACGGTGATCTCCGGCACCATTTTACTGAGGATACTGTGGAGATGACTATGAGCGGCAGCGCATGCACTAATAGAAAAAAAAATTCAATCTGTGCATGTGCATACGCCGCTGCTCATATTCGTCTTTAGAGTACATACTATGCGCATGCGCTAATTCTGGCACAACTTTATTGAAGAGTTGGACATCTTTTTTTAAAAGAGTACTGCGCATGCGCTGGACATAGCGGTAATCCCAGCGGCAGAGGGGAGAAATTTACATAGAGGGGAGGCAGGCAGTTAGGGGAGTAATCATTACAGAAGATCCGACCCTCAAAGTCCAGCCCCGATGGATATTACGTCATTTTTGAATGTTTGGACAAAGGTTACTCTGCAATCAAGACTTAGATTTATCAGCTAAAGGTATCATTTTAATCAGCATCCTAGCGCCAATATGGCACTGCCTTTAGTTTATAGGGCAAAAACCTGGCGGTTGGTTCCCTTTAAATCCCAGGGATAGGGCAGCCCTACCAATGTTCTCACGCATTTCCCGGCAAGAGGATGACCATAAAAGAAATCAACTGACAGTCTGCTCTCCAGATCTGCATGTCTCACACTGGTAACTCCTCCTTCCATTTATAATAAGCTCTGGAGACAGAATCTCGGGGAGATCTATGTCTGACCCATAGATCTTAACAGCTCATTTAAATATTAAGAAAAATGTGGATTTCTCTGGAATTAAAAAAAGGATTGCAGATATCATAGAATGGTAGAGTTGGAAGGGACCTCAAGGGCCATCGGGTCGAACCCCCTGTAAGTGCAGGCTTTCCTAAATCATCCCAGCTATATGTTTATCCAGTTTCCGCTTGAAGATTTCCATTGAGCTCACTACCTCCAGTGGTCGCCTGTTCCACTCCCTGACTGCCCTCACTACCTTTCGTGGTCGCCTGTTCCACTCTCTGACTGCCCTCACTGTCAGAAAGTTTTTCATAATGTCTAATCTGAATCTCCTTCCTCTAAGTTTCATCCCATTGCTTCTTGTTCTTCCTTGTGCTAATGAGAATAGTGTGGTTCCCTCTGCACTGTGACTACCTTTCAGATATTTGTAGACCGCTATTAAGTCTCCTCTCAGCCTTCTCTTTTTCAAACTAAACATCCCTAGTTCTTTTAGCTGTTCTTCATAGGACATGGTTTGCAGACCTTCTACCATCTTGGTTGCTCTTCTCTGGACTTGCTCCAATATATCGATGTCTTTCTTGAATATCAAGGTCTCATTTTATTCCATTTTCTATGATCTGCATGCCAATATAGATGGCTGAGAATGGCTGACAGATTCCCTTTAAATTCCTAACAGTTTTTAGGATCTCTTCTTGATCTAAGCAATTCTATTCCATTTCCTACTGCATACATGATCATATGGACGGCTTAGGAGGGTTGATCCTACTGACAGATATCCTTTAAATTCCTCACAATTTCTACGATCTCTGCTTGATCTAAGCCACTGGAATCATTAGGTTGCCCAATTTCTGGCCAAATTTCTAAAAAGCTCTAAACTGTTCTATACAAAGTAAAAAATACATGTAATCTGCATATGACTGTACCAATAAAGCTTTGTCAAATCCAAATACCAGGGTGTATCAAAACAAAGGAACATTAAAACATGACATATCAACAACAGTCAAAAGCAGGATACAAATGCATGTAAAAAAAATGAACTAAAAAACACAAAGAAAAAAGTAAGTGTCTGAATCTACTTAATAGATCTGCAACCTCAAGAAATCACCAAGTACTCATTGTGAGACCGCAGCCTTAACATAATGTAGGGTTTTTATGGAAAGTAAATCGTTACAGGCCTTAAAAGGAATCAGTTAGCAGGTTCTTGCTATGTAATTCGAGAGCAGCATGATGTAGGGGCAGAGACCCTGATTCCAGCGATGTGTCACTTTCTAGACTGGTTTGCTGTTTCAATACAATTAGTGTTTTATTAGCAGGAGAAAATCACTACAGGACTAGGTGTCTTGCGCCTTCTGGTCCAGCTAAGCCCCGAGCACTGATTAGCTTTCTGTCAATATACAGTGTACATAGAAAGCTGCCAATCAGTGGTGTGGGTGGGGTTATACACAGCTCAGTGTTCCTAGATCTGCAGCAGAGAAAACTGTGATTGTATTATAACTGCTGCATCCAGTAAACTAAGTGATATGTGGCGCCCCTAAGGCTGCCATCGCCACAGAGGTACTGCACCTCAGTCAGAGGTGTGGTGCCCCATCTTGGGTAAGAAAGAGGCCATCTATCAGTTCACGCACCAAAAACTCAAGGGGAAGGGATTGGTCGCAAACGGGGTCCCGGTCCCTAGGCTAGGACGATACTTCAGGACTACCTAGTAACACCGGAAGCCAGGGTGGCTGTACGCACCTTTGGGCCACAAGCAGCACACAAATCCACTGTAAGCAGGCCACAGACGACCAGGGAGTCAGGCAGGCAGAAATCCCTTTGAAGGTCCCCAGAGGGAGCCAGGCAGGCAGAAGTCCCATTGCAGGTCCGCAGCCCCTGGCTCAGGGCACTGTGTGTGGAGGCGCAGGACAGAAGGGTGAAAGTCAGCACAGAGAGACGGCCAGGAAAGGCAAACAAGAGGAGAACCGGTGCTGGCCTCGGACTTATTCGGGATCGGCGGATGCCCATCACTGAGGATCACAGCACACTGTTGATGAACTAAAAAGGCTGTAAAGCTTGAATCAATACAGTGATTAAAAGACTGTTGTTGCAAAGCCCTGGTGTCGTCTCCATTCCTCCTGCATCACAACCTGCCATCATAGACTTTCCATATTATCAAAGGTTATCACGAGGCCTCACTCCACCTGTGGGGAGTAGAACACCTCAGCTGCGCCCTCATCACCTGCCCCGGGAAACCTACAGCACAGCGGCGGCTCACATAGCCACAAAACCACAGGTGGCGTCATGAACTTATTCCACTGTAATATAATCATCATCCCCCTTTATTAATAAGACACCGCCAGGGTCACGGAGCCGGACCCTGCCACCGTTCACATCCCTGGACTAGTCCGGCCCGGTTCCGAGTATCCCCCTAAGGCCCTGGGGCGGGCATGTCAGATACATCAATGGAATCAGGGCTTCAACCCCTACATCATGCTGCTATCAGATTACATAGCAAAATCCTGCTGATAGATTCCATTTAATACAGACAAGAGAAAAATAAAACTGAAAGGAGATGTCAAAGTACAATGATTGCCTCTTTAATCTCATGAATTGGGTGTGCCTAGCATGCTGTAATGAAAAAGTCAACAATCAGGTTATGATCTAGGGAAGAATAGTCACACACAAAGCAGTCGAGTAGCATTCCTTGTCACAATTGGCTGAAATTACAGAAAGTGCCTGTACAAAGTGGGACAAACAACATTTATTTTGCTAGAAATGATAAATAATGTTCACAATGCAAATGAAAAAAAAAAATCAACCATGGTAAATCCATGCTCTGCTATCAGATGAGGTTTGCAGCAGCAGATGAGTGTGCAGATTATGTGGGAGGCAGTGACCTGTTCTTATTTACATGAAACATTTATTGATAAGATCTATTTGAGTCTGAGTGTACTGATAGCAACAAGAATTGCAAGAATTGTGTAAAGTTTTCGTCACATACAAGTTCCGTTTTGCAGTGTTTTATTTTATAACTTTTAAATATATGAATATATATATATATATATATATATATATATAAAACTTAGGTCATCAATATCTGACCACTAAGGCGGGCTTTGCACGCAAGCCGATGCTGCGATGCCGATCGTGATAGTCCCCGCCCTCGTCGCAGCTGCGATATCCTTGTGATAGCTGCCGTAGCGAACATTATCGCTACGGCAGCTTCACATGGACTCACCTGTCCTGCGACCGTCGCTCTGGCCGGCGACCCGCCTCCTTATTAAGGGGGCAGGTCGTATGGCGTCACTGCGACGTCACACGGCAGGTGGCCAATAGGAGCGGAGGGGCGGAGATGAGCGGGATGTAAACATCCCGCCCACCTCCTTAATTCCGCATATCCTACGGAAGTCGCAGTGACGCAGGTAGGAGATGTTCCTCGCTCCTGCGACTTCACACACAGCGATGTGTGCTGCCGCAGGAACGAGGAACAACATCGGACTGTCGCGTCAGCGTAATCATGGTAATCATGGATTACGCTGACGCTGCACCGATGATACGATTACGACGCTTTTGCGCTCGTTAATCGTATCATCGAACCTTTACACACTACGATGTTGCATGCGATGCCGGAAGTACGTCATTTTCAATTTGACCCCACCGACATCGCACCTGCGATGTCGTAGTGTGCAAAGCCCGCCTAAGGATGAGCAGACCTGAGGAAGTTCGGGTTCGGAAGTGCTTCAGCTAAAAATTAAGTTCAGGACCCAGACTTGACTCTGGAACCCAAACCAAATATAAGTCAATGGCGACTGAAACGTTGATGTTGTAAAATGGCTGTAAAATGGTCGTAATAAGGGTAAGGGGGCTGAAAAAGGAAGAAAAATGGGGGCAACTTCTCTGCAAACATCAACCCATCAACAAGCTATAATGCATGCAGAAGATGACTTTATACTGCTGTGACCAATAAACATTAATAAAAATTAAATGGGCTCCCTCCTATTATTGATAACCAGTGCAGGAAAAGCAGACAGCTACTTACTGCAACCCTCAGTTATCTGCTTTACCTTAGCTGGTTATCAATAATTACAAAAAAACAAAACAAACCTATGGAGTCCCCCCCTATTTATGATAACCAGCCAAGGTAACGCTGACAGCAGGGGACTGGTATCATCAGGGTGGGGGGCCCATGGTTATTGGCCCTTCCCAGACTAGAAGTAACAGTTGACAGCCGCCCCAAAAGTGGCACATACACTTGCTTATTGTTATAGTGGCAATCAAGGTAATACTTGTGTGGTTGATGTCAGCTGTGAATTGACAGGTGATATCAAGGACAGGAGTTAGTAAGGAAGAGGCATCTGTCACGCTCCCCGGGTCCTCGGCTCCCCTCCCCGGGTCCTCTGCTCCGCTCCCCGGGTCCTCTGCTCCGCTCCCCGGGTCCTCAGCTCCGCTCCCCGGCTCACCTGCCATGCTCCCCGCTCTCCAACCTCCGGTGCCCGTCCTTCCCAGGCCCCCTGGTCTCCGCTCCCGGCGCCCGACGGCTTCCCAGGTCCTGGCCGGCTCCCCTGCGTCCTTCTCTCAGCTTCCTTCCCTGGCTTCTGGCACCCGGGCCGCGCGCATGCGCATTAGGGCGCGCGCGCGGTCACTGACCCTTTCTTAAAGGGCCAGTGTCAAATTACAGGAAATGATGCACATAGGTACAGGGTATATAGGGGGTTAATGTCCAAGGGAGCGGGGCCTGTTCTTCGTGTTTTCCCAAGCTAGGAGTCAGGTCTCCTTGTGTTTTGTGAGATACTTACCTCTCTATCTTCTAGAGCCGATCCTGCATCGCCATCCGGTTCTGCGGTACCTCGAACCCCGAACGCTGTCCATCTGCCATCCTGACAGTCCGTACCATCTCGGATCCCTGCGGTGACCCGTCATCTCGCTCCAACGCTTCCGGACCCCGCCTGACACCATCACGGCTTCCGAACCTGAGCTCCGTCACCCGGACCACCATCAGTGACCTCGTGGTCCCAGGGACTTCTCCATTTTCTCCCAGTGCACGGACTGTCCTGCTACCTACAGTGCTCCGGCTACCGGACTCCTTTCCCTCATCCAGGAGTTCGGCCCAGTGGATCCACCTCCAGGGTCTACCCGTCCATCTGGCCCTAACAGTAAGAACAGGCCATGGATCCCGCCGAAGCACTAGCGGCCTTGCATGAGGAACTCCAACGCCAGCGTGAAGTTCAGACCCGCATGCTGAACTTTATGACTTCCGTGGACACCCGCCTGACCACGCTACAAGCGGCAGTCACGTCTTCAACATCCCGAGCCTCCACTAGTCAAGCCACGACCCCCGCTCCCGTGGCTGCCTCTTCGGATGCTTCCAGACTGCGTTTGGCCACACCACCCCGGTACACCGGAGATCCCAAGACCTGCAGGGGGTTTATAAACCAATGCTCCCTCCATTTCACGCAGCTGCCACATCTGTTTGCCTCCGACCAAGCCAAGGTCGCCTTCATCATGTCTCACCTAGAGGGCGAGGCACTGGCGTGGATGAACCCCTTGTGGGAGAAGGAGGAACCTATGACCAAGAACCTCCAGGAGTTCCTGCAGGCCTTTCGCAGCACCTTTGACGAACCCGGACGCGCCTCCGCGTCTGCGTCATCACTTCTCCGGTTACGTCAGGGAACACTGACGGTGGGTCAATACGCCATCCGTTTCCGCACCTTGGCTTCAGAACTCGGGTGGAATAACGAGGCCCTAACCGCCGCCTTCTGGGAAGGACTATCGGGTCGAATCAAAGATGAGCTGGCTGGACGTGATGTACCGTCCACCCTGGACGCCCTGATTACCCTAGCGACTCGAGTGGACATACGCTTTCAGGAGCGGTCCAAAGAGGTATCCCGTGAGAGACGTCCGGTACGGCATTCCTCTCCTCCACGGAAGCCCGCCGTACTGCAGTCAACGGCCTCTGGTGTCTCCGTCCATGAGCCCATGCAGATCGACCGTGTGCGACAGTCTGAACAACGTCGAGCAGAGCGGCTCGCCAAGGGTCTCTGCTTTTACTGCGGAGAGGGCACACACCTGCTACGCGCCTGTCCAGAGAGGCCGGGAAACTCCAAAGCCTAGGGTTGGTAGGAGAGGCCACCCTAGGTGCTGGGACTCTCTCAGACCCAGTCACATGGACTGTGCAAGTAACAACGGGAGAGACGCGGTTTACGGCTGAGGCGTACCTCGATTCTGGGGCAGCAGGCAATTTCATCCAGCAGGCCACGGTGGACAAGTACCAGGTGCCTGTTACTCCACTCGACAAGCCCCTCGTGATTGCCTCTGTGGATGGGAGACCTCTCTCTGACACCATCTCCTGGATCACCAAGCCGCTTGAACTGCGTATCGGTGCTCTGCACACCGAGAACATCGCTCTCTACGTCCTCCCACATATGTCACATCAAATTCTGCTGGGTCTTCCCTGGTTGCGGACACACGAGCCTTCAGTCAGCTGGGGCACTGGTGATATTACTCGATGGAGGCCTTCTTGCCATGAGAGGTGTCTGAAGACCATACAACCCATCCGGCGACCTCCGGTTCCCGAGTCCCTACCGGGACTGCCCTCAGCCTATTGGTCCTTCGTGGACGTCTTTGACAAGAAGGAGTCCGAAGTACTTCCGCCACATCGTCCTTACGATTGTGCCATTGACCTGCTCCCGGGAACTACACCACCTCGAGGACGGATATATCCACTGTCTCCAGCCGAAACAAGGGCCATGTCTACGTACATCACAGAGAGCCTGGCTAAGGGATTCATCCGGAGATCCTCCTCTCCTGCTGGAGCAGGCTTCTTCTTCGTAAAGAAGAAAGAGGGTGACCTACGCCCATGTATAGACTACCGGGGATTGAACCTAATCACCGTGAAAAACAAGTACCCCCTGCCGCTCATCCCCGAATTGTTTGATCGGCTCAGAGGAGCTCGTGTGTTCACCAAGTTGGATCTTCGGGGTGCCTACAACCTGGTCCGTATCCGCTCAGGGGATGAATGGAAGACTGCGTTCAACACTCGCGATGGGCACTATGAATACTGCGTGATGCCCTTCGGCCTGTGTAACGCACCAGCTGTCTTCCAAGAATTAGTGAACGATGTGTTTCGGGACCTTCTCTACGTCTGTGTGGTGGTATATCTGGACGACATCCTTGTCTTCTCTCCGGACCTCCAGACCCACCGAGAGAACGTGCAACTGGTTCTACAACGACTGAGAGAGAATCGTCTGTACGCCAAGTACGAGAAGTGCGTCTTCGAACAGTCTTCTCTCCCCTTCCTGAGGTACCTCATCACCGATACCGGACTGCAGATGGATCCCAAGAAGGTCTCCTCCATTCTCAACTGGCCTCCTCCTTCTGGACTGAAGGCAATCCAACGCTTTCTCGGATTCGCTAACTATTACCGCCAGTTCATTCCTCACTTCTCGGCTCTGACTGCTCCTCTCTCCGCTTTGACCAAGAAGGGGGCTAATCCAAAGGACTGGTCACCTGCGGCCGACGCCGCGTTTGGCGCTCTAAAACGAGCCTTTGCCTCCTCTCCTGTACTCCACCGTCCAGAGTTAAACCGCCAGTTCACCTTGGAGGTGGATGCCTCCTCCTCGGGAGCCGGAGCAGTGCTCATGCAGAAGTCCTCCTCCGGGAAGATGGTGACGTGCGGTTTCTTCTCCAAGAGCTTCTCCGCGCCTGAACGCAATTACACCATCGGTGACCGAGAGCTATTGGCGGTCAAACTGGCTCTGGAGGAATGGCGCTATCTTCTGGAAGGAGCAGTGTACCCTGTCATTGTTTACACGGACCACAAAAACCTGGAATACCTGCGGACTGCTCAGCGACTGAACCCACGGCAAGCCAGGTGGTCCTTGTTCTTTGCCCGGTTCGACTTCCAGCTTCATTTCCGACCCGCAAACAAGAATGTACGCGCTGATGCCTTGTCTAGGTCTTTCGTGCCCATGGAACAGGAGGAAGAGACATCTCAACCCATCATCTGTCCAAGCAAGATTATTCCGGTGGCTCCTGTCACCCTGGCCCAGATACCGCCCGGGAAGACCTATGTCTCTGAGACTGACAGGCAAAAAGTGTTACACTGGGGCCATGCCTCGAAAATAGCCGGTCATGCAGGTCAGAAGAAAACATGGAGCGCTATTGTACGTCATTACTGGTGGCCATCCCTGCGCACGGACGTCGCCTCTTTTGTCTCTGCCTGCTCCTCCTGTGCCAGGAACAAGACACCCAAACACCTGCCATACGGCCGTCTTCTGCCTCTGCCCATACCCTCAGTTCCCTGGCAGCACATAGCGATGGACTTTATTACGGACTTGCCATTGTCCTCCGGACACACAGTCATATGGGTCGTGGTGGATCGATTCTCTAAAATGGCCCATTTCGTCCCTATGGCTGGACTGCCCTCTGCCCAGGAGCTCGCTGACGCCTATGTACAACACATCTTCCGCTTGCATGGCTTTCCATCACACATAGTGTCCGACAGAGGAACTCAGTTCACCTCCCGCTTCTGGAGGGCTCTCTGCAAACATCTGGGAGTGACTCTGGACTTTTCATCTGCCTACCATCCTCAGTCTAATGGCCAAGTAGAGAGGGTCAATCAGATATTGACCTCTTTCTTACGTCACTACGTGAACGCCCATCATGACGATTGGTCCACGCTTCTTCCCTGGGCAGAATTCTCCCATAATCACCACGTCAGTGAGTCCTCCTCCAGTTCTCCCTTCCATGACGTCTACGGACTTCAGCCGTCTGTCCCATTGCCTGTATCCTCGTCCTCGGACATCCCTGCTGCTGATGCAGTACTCCGTGACTTTACTACCATTTGGGACTCAGTTAAGGCGTCCCTTGCACGGGCAACCCTGCGGATGAAGAGACACGCGGACAAGAGACGCCTAGATCCTCCGTGTTTCTCTCCGGGAGATCTCGTCTGGCTTGCTTCTAAGTACATCCGACTGAAGATACCATCCTACAAGCTGGGACCTCGCTACATCGGGCCGTTTAAAGTCCTCGGCAAGATCAATGAGGTTTCCTACAAACTACAGCTCCCGGCCACAATGAGAATACCCAACTCCTTCCACGTCTCCCTGCTCAAGCCAGTTGTCCTTGGTCCCTTCTCCGCTGCCGCCAGCCCGGCTCCTCCTCCTATTGCTGAGGACGACATCTATGCGGTAAGGGATATCGTGGCCATGAAGACCGTACGTGGTCGGCAGTTCTTCCTGGTGGACTGGGAGGGGTATGGTCCTGAGGATAGGTCCTGGGAGCCCAGGGAGAACGTGGGCACTCCTCTGATCCGTGCCTTCATGTCCCGGTTGCGGGGAGGGGGGCGTGGGGGGGGGGGGGGTACTGTCACGCTCCCCGGGTCCTCGGCTCCCCTCCCCGGGTCCTCTGCTCCGCTCCCCGGGTCCTCAGCTCCGCTCCCCGGCTCACCTGCCATGCTCCCCGCTCTCCAACCTCCGGTGCCCGTCCTTCCCAGGCCCCCTGGTCTCCGCTCCCGGCGCCCGACGGCTTCCCAGGTCCTGGCCGGCTCCCCTGCGTCCTTCTCTCAGCTTCCTTCCCTGGCTTCTGGCACCCGGGCCGCGCGCATGCGCATTAGGGCGCGCGCGCGGTCACTGACCCTTTCTTAAAGGGCCAGTGTCAAATTACAGGAAATGATGCACATAGGTACAGGGTATATAGGGGGTTAATGTCCAAGGGAGCGGGGCCTGTTCTTCGTGTTTTCCCAAGCTAGGAGTCAGGTCTCCTTGTGTTTTGTGAGATACTTACCTCTCTATCTTCTAGAGCCGATCCTGCATCGCCATCCGGTTCTGCGGTACCTCGAACCCCGAACGCTGTCCATCTGCCATCCTGACAGTCCGTACCATCTCGGATCCCTGCGGTGACCCGTCATCTCGCTCCAACGGTTCCGGACCCCGCCTGACACCATCACGGCTTCCGAACCTGAGCTCCGTCACCCGGACCACCATCAGTGACCTCGTGGTCCCAGGGACTTCTCCATTTTCTCCCAGTGCACGGACTGTCCTGCTACCTACAGTGCTCCGGCTACCGGACTCCTTTCCCTCATCCAGGAGTTCGGCCCAGTGGATCCACCTCCAGGGTCTACCCGTCCATCTGGCCCTAACAGCATCTATCAGAGACGTATTTTTTTTTTACTCTTTATTGTTCACAGGAGAGTTCAGTAATCTTACGCATACAATAAAGCTTGTTGATTGGCTGTGCTGCAGCCTTTTAACAAGCTCTATTAGCATATGAACAGTACTCAAACTCCGAAATCGGACACAGATTTTTTTAAAGTCCATGCTCGAGTTCGAGGACCGATGTCCAGTACGAACCCCGAACTTTACCTTTCGGGTCCGCTCATCCCTACCCAGCACCCTTGCCAAATAGCTGCTCCCGAAACCGGCTGGAAGTGCTCAGTTGTAGAGCTGCACAGCACAGCTGTCACCTCTATAGTGTATACTGCACATCTGACCCCTATTAAAATCAAAAGGAAAGAGATGTGCAGTACCTGGCTACAGCTACTATACAGATGATGGAGCTGTGCAGATCCACAACAGAGCACTTGGGAGCAGCTGATCGGCAAAGGTGCCAGGTGTCGCACCCCAACAAAGACGGGTGCTATCAAATGTAGAACTGGTGGAGGAAGGTTGAACTAGATGGACCTAGGTCTTTTTTCAACCTAAGTAACTATGTAACTAACTATGTAACTATATATCATGCCAGCAGCATTGGGGATGAAGGTTTGGGAAACTTTATCCACAAGCTGCAAAGAAAATCTGCCGCAAGAAATGAACTGTGCAGTGGAATTGACATTCACAACTTGTTGGTTTTCATCACGAATTGCATGGTAATGAGTCAATCTGCAGCATTTCAGCAAAATCTACACAATTTGAATTTTGTCTCCATAGATTTTTGCAGACGTTTCCTATATTCCACGTGGCGATCGTCGTTGCTGAAATGACTGCATTACATACTACTGTATATACCTTATATCTTCAGACTGCAATCAGTGCATGAGAAGGAGAAGCAGGACGAGGCTTCGGGCCTCTAGGCCATTTTTATATGTTATGTATTTATCAGTTAAACAATGCTTTAGATAATAAATTGCTGCATTTACTGCATACGTCAGAGATCTACAGTAATCCATTACTACCATCGCACTGGGGAAAAAAAGCCCAAAAAAAACCTGATAACGGTGACCGAGGAAATGTGGGATATAATAATAAACTGTATTCTGCAGCACTTTACTATTAGATAGTATATAGACAGAGACTTCTATCCTCATTAGATGGGAAATAATATAATTATCTTTAATTAACCCTCTGTCGCAGTACAATATATCCTTAGAAGAAGGGCAGAGGTGCCTTTGTAGTAAGGGACTCTATTGAAAGCTTTATTCCATTTTTAGCTGATGCTATGGCTTCTCAGGCTGGGTCATATTCCAGCAATTGTCAGAGGATCCCTTACTGGTTAATGCTGCAGGGAAAGCCATTGATAAAACAGTGACTGTGTATCCTACAATCAGCTCAGGGCTCCAGACAACCCCCTCTCCAGTCACTGCTTCTCCTTCTCCACCCCCTCTCCTCCTGTCTCTTCCATCAGATCCATCGCTGTCATTATTCTCCCCTGCCCTGTGATATAATACTACAGAGCTGCATTCAGGTCTTCTGTATCATTCTGCTTCCCCAATCATGGATACAATGTTGCATCATTTCCTGCTGTATCTTGTATCTTCTGCCTGCCATCTTGGGTTTCAGCTCCTCGTGCTCAAATCATACAATAGTGTTGTGCAATCCACTTAACTCAATATCATCTCATACAATCGAGAATAAGGCTACTTTCACACATCCGTTTTTTTCCATCAGGTACAATCCGGAAAAAAACGGGTTAAACGGATCCGGTACCGCATCCGTTTTATCCCCATAGATTTGCATTGTTACCGGATTGTACCTGATGGCTTTGCGTTGCATCCGTTTTTTTCCGGATGCGGCAAAATTAATTAAAGCGGCGGCCGGAGGCAACGTGTCTTGCAACGTTTTTTTGTCCGGCTTGAAAACCGCATCGCGCCGGATCCGTCGCGATACGGCGTGTTTTACAATGAAAGCCTATGGAGGCCGGATCCGGCGCAATGCGGTAAAAAATGGATGCGGCTGCCGGATCCGTTTTTGTAAACTGCGCATGCACCAAATTAATTAAAAAAACTGATCCATCAAAAAAAACGGACAAAACGGATGCAAAAACGGATGCAAAACGGATCCAACAGATCCGTTTTTTTTACGCATCCGGCATAACGGATCCGTTAAAAACCGGATCTGATGGATACGGTTTTACATTTTTTTCCCGGATCCTTTGGATCAGGAAAAAAAAGGATTGTGCCTGAATGCAGAAAACTGATGTGTGAAAGTAGCCTTAGGCCGGTTTCACACATCCGGCTTTTTGCTGTTTTGCCGGATCCGGCGCTCTCCCGTACAGTTAATACAGTACAATGACAGAGCAACAAGCGCCGGTCACATGCTGTCATGTGACCGGCGCATGTGGCCCGGAAGTTACAGCGCTGTCATTGTACTGTATTATCTGTACGGGAGAGCGCCGGATCCGGTAAAACGGCAAAAAGCCGGATGTGTGAAACCGGCCTTACTCAGCATCTTTATGTCTGCCGTTCCGTCGGCCTTGACAATCCCACTTTCTCTGCCACCAAGTCAGTGTTCTGGTGGTCATCCACACAACATGTGTTTCCGACACATAGAAATCTTCTTTCCACGGCAGACCTTCATATAATACGTATAAATATTGTCGTATATTTTGTACTTATGAGTGTACGTTTACGTGTACAATGTAACCTTGGTACACATTTGTATATACTTTGTTTTCCTTTCATTTTTTTATTTTCTCCTATTGACTGATATGGTCTCGTTTTTTATTTACTAGATATATGCTCAGATGTGAGCCGAAACGTTGGCATTTGGTTGACCCGTTTGGCAGAATAAAAAATGATAAACAAAATCTCCATTTATCTCGTGCTTCCCTTGTGTGCCAGAAATCTTTACTACAATGGTCTTATTTTTTCTGGGCACCAGTATTTTTATGGTAGCAGCAGCGCTTCATTCTTCTTGACGATCGCACCAGACCTGTTTTGAATGTCATACTAAAAATTGTGATAATTGACTATTCCACATATCGTGGGATTTGGTGGCAAAACTTGAAGCTTATGGGTCCCAAAGCGAAATGTCCAGCATGGCTCTTTAATAGTTGTAGAAGTCTTCTCATATGGGCATCAGACCACAACCCCTGCACCTATAATAGTTACACCCCTGGTGAGTTATTTATTCTTAAGGGGGCTTTATGCGCTGTGACATTGCTAGCGATGTCACTAGCGTTCGCACCCGGCCCGTCGTTTGTGCGTCATGGGCAAATCGCTGCCCGTGGCGGACAAAATCGCTAGTACCCTTCACACATACTTACCTTCCTAACGACGAACAGCCTCTTTTCTAAGGGGGCGGTTTGGTGCGGCATCACAGCGACGCCACACGGCAGGCGTCCAATAGAAGCGGAGGGGCGGAGAGCAGCCGCATGAAAGTCACGCCCACCTCGTTGCCGGAGGACGCAGGTATGGTGTTGTTCGTCGTTCCTGGGGTGTCACACGTAGCGATGTGTGCTGCCTCAGGAACGCCGAACAACCTGCGTCCAAAATCAGCAATGATATTTGGGAAATGGACGACGTGTCAACAATCAACGATTTGGTGAGTATTTTGCATCGTTAGCGGTCGCTCGTCCGTGACCCCAACGACATCTTGTTAGCGATGTCGTTGCGTGTAAAGCCCCCTTTAGTCGATTCAGCCATGAAACTGATATAATCAGTTCATAAAGAAATGATCCTTCCTGTTACGGTTGCTGCGAGCACTGGAGACTATGTCCAGATTTCTTGCTACTGCACATGTGCGAGCGCTGGAGACTAAGTCCAGATTTCTTGCTACTGCACATGTGCGAGCGCTGGAGACTAAGTCCAGATTTCTTGCTACTGCACATGTGCGAGCGCTGGAGACTAAGTCCAGATTTCTTGCTACTGCACATGTGCGAGCGCCGGAGACTAAGTCCAATCTTGGAGCCATTGCACATGTGCGGGTGACATCATCGCTGACACGAGGTCACATGTCTCTGACACCTTCTATGCCGATTGGTCGCTGGTCATGTGCTTGTGACGTCTTGCTCGGTGATAGGCCAGCATGACGTCACTCCTGTCGTTCTGGAAGCGGATTGGCTCTGGTGTCCTCCATCTTGGATGAGGCACAGAGTCTATATAAGACCCTGACACACGCCGCATGGTGCTCAGTCCTCTTGGTTCATGCATATGAGTAGACGCTCTGTGCGCGTTCCTCTAGGCATTCCTCTGTCTATGCTAGGTGAGCGCTACCGGCAGGGTAGCGTTCTTATACCTTACAGCTTCGGCTGCTGTCCGTATCCTTACCTCTTAGGGGAGCGGACATAGGCAGGTGCCTGAGGCACATGGTCTGGCTGGGCCTTGTGATTGTACTCGTAGGTAGACGTTGCCGCTAGGGTAACGTTCCTTATACTGCGTCTGGCAGTTGTTCGTATCCTCGCACACTAGGGGAGCGAACAGAGGTAGGAGCTTTGTGCGGCTTACGCTGCTGTTCGTCTCTTTTGCACCACTAGAAGAGCGGACCTAGGCAGGTGCCATATCTAGTGGTTCGTGTCCTCGCACACTAGTGGAGCGAACGCAGGTAGGAGCTTTGTGCGGCTTACGCTGCTGTTCGTCTCTTTTGCACCACTAGAAGAGCGGACCTAGGTAGTTGCCATTTCGCACACATTGCCTTTGTCTCTGTGATTAACAGAGATCATTCCACACACCCTCCAAGTAAGGGAGGAATTGCTTTACTTTCTTATTATATCTTTCTGTGAGTTAACAGAGGTATTGCACTCTGCCATAGTCTGCAGCAAAGTCTTTGCACGGTGGACCCTGACTGTCTGATACTCCTTTCGGTTATTATCAGACAGCCCCCCGTAACATTAGGACTGAGCCAAGGGTCTGGCAGTTATGGCAGAATATCAGCAGTTACACCGTTACATACAAGTACTTGAGTCACGGCTCAAGAGTATAGAGGATAAACCTCAGACCATGGTGACATCTGCACATGATCCTCGACTTGCTCTACCAAACAGATATTCTGGCGATGCCAGATCATGTCGTGGTTTCATTAGTCAGTGTCAGATACACCTAGAGGTTAACTCTTCTCGCTTCTCTACGGAGAGGTCCAGAGTAGGCTTTATCATCTCCTTACTTCAGGACAAAGCCTTAGAATGGGCGACTCCCCTATGGGAGCGCTCTGATGTGGTTACTCTGAGACATCAAGACTTTCTTGATGCTCTTAAGGCGGTATTCATGGGTCCGCAGGTTACCCATGATGCGGCCCTGAGACTGTTAGATCTATCTCAGGGTTCGTTATCCACTAGTTCTTATGCCATTGCTTTTAGAACTCTGGTGGCAGAACTAGATTGGCCAGAGAAGGTGTTGATTCCTATCTTCTGGAGAGGGTTGGCTGGCTATGTCAAGGATGCCCTTGCTACTCGTGAAGTCCCTGCTTCTCTGGAGGACTTGATCACAGTAGCAACGAGGATTGATGTACGCCATAAGGAACGTAGACTTGAGGTCTCTTCCTCACGCCCTAAGCATCGGGCTATTCCAGTTGTTGAGGGTCCACTACCATCTTCCTCAGCATCTGAAACATCTCCCACTCCTATGGAGTTAGGTCATACGTTCTCCAGACTACGCAAGTCTGGTCCTCCTCTATGTTACGTATGTCGTCAGGCTGGGCACTATGCCAACAAGTGTCCTAGTCGTCAGGGAAACTCCCTGGCCTAGTAACCATTAGAGGGGGGTTACTAGAGACGTCTTCTGCACCCTCTAAGTGTTGTATCCCAGGTCAGCTCTCGTTATCTGAGAATACATGGCCTATTATGGCTTTTGTGGATTCCGGAGCTGACGGGATTTTTGTGTCCTCAGGATTTGTAAAGGGACACAATATTCCCTCTATCATGTTAGAGGCGCCTATTCCTGTCCGTGTTGTTAATGGAACTATGTTGTCTGACTCCATTACATTGAGGACAGTTCCCTTGCGCCTTTCCCTGTCTCAGGGTCACATAGAGGAGATTTCTTTTCTTGTTTTGCCTGAGGGTATAGACGACGTCCTTCTGGGTCTTCCATGGCTTCGGACTCATGCTCCTCACATTGACTGGGAGTCTGACAGCATTATTAGTTGGGGTTCGAAATGTCAGTCCCGATGTCTTCCCTTACCACCTAAGGTCGTTGCAGTTGCATCAACTGATCTCTCTCCCATACCTACACCCTATTTGGATTTCGCTGACGTGTTCTCCAAACAGGGTGCTGAGGTTCTTCCACCCCATAGGCCGTATGACTGTGCCATAGACCTTATCCCAGGTTCGGTTCCACCTAAAGGCAGGGTTTACCCCCTGTCGATACCTGAGTCGGAGGCCATGTCGACCTATATAAGAGAGAGCTTAGAGAAGGGGTTCATTCGTAAGTCTGTCTCTCCCGCGGGAGCTGGGTTTTTCTTTGTTCGGAAGAAAGAGGGTGATTTGCGTCCCTGCATAGATTACAGGGGTCTCAACGCAATCACAATAAAGAACAAATACCCATTACCTTTAATTTCGGAGCTCTTTGACAGACTGAGAGGAGCTCAAGTTTTTACGAAGTTGGATCTGCGGGGTGCGTATAACTTGGTACGAATTCGAAAGGGTGACGAATGGAAGACCGCTTTTAACACCCGAGACGGTCACTATGAATACCTCGTCATGCCTTTTGGGTTATGTAATGCACCCGCAGTATTTCAGGACTTCGTAAATGATGTGTTCAGGGATTTACTGTTATCCTCAGTAGTGGTGTATCTGGACGACATCCTGATTTTTTCTCCTGATCTGGAGACTCATCGTCAGGATGTCGTTCGTGTCCTTTCCCGTTTAAGGGAGCACTCATTGTTTGCTAAACTCGAGAAATGTGTATTCGAGCAGTCCTCATTGCCTTTTTTGGGTTACATTATCTCACAAGAGGGTCTGGCTATGGATCCTGCGAAGCTCTCTGCTGTCCTGCAATGGTCCGAACCTCATTCCTTGAAGGCGGTGCAACGCTTCTTAGGATTTATAAATTATTACAGGCAGTTCATACCCCATTTTTCTACTTTGGTGGCCCCTTTGGTGGCCTTGACTAAGAAAGGTGCTAATCCCAAAGCCTGGTCTACTGAGACATCTCAGGCTTTTGAGGCAGTAAAAAGACACTTTTCAACTGCTCCCGTTCTTCAAAGACCCGATGAGAGTAAGCCCTTCCTCTTAGAGGTTGATGCCTCTTCAGTGGGTGCTGGTGCGGTCTTGTATCAAAAGAACGGTGCAGGTAGAAAAAGGCCGTGTTTCTTCTTTGCTAAAACCTTTTCACCGGCAGAGAGAAACTATACCATTGGGGATAGGGAACTGCTCGCCTTGAGATTAGCCTTGGAGGAGTGGCGTCACTTGCTGGAAGGAGCGAAACATCCTTTCCAGGTCTATACAGACCATAAGAATCTGACGTACTTACAAACCGCTCAGCGTCTGAATCCTCGCCAAGCCCGCTAGTCCTTGTTTTTCTCCCGCTTTCACTTCTCCATCAACTATTTGTCTGGGAGTAAGAATAACAAGGCAGACGCCCTGTCTCGCTCTATGCTTTCTACCCAGGAAGAGAATGACGAACCTCGTCTTATCCTTCCCTCCAGGGTTTTTCATACGCTCTCCCCTGTGACGTTAGACCAAATCCCACCGGGCAAGACATTTGTTCCGCCTGATCGACAGAATGATATACTGTCATGGGCCCACACCTCAAAGGTGGGTGGGCATTTTGGTATTAGGCGGACACGAGAGTTACTGGAGAGGTGGTATTGGTGGCCACACTTAGCCAGCCACGTCAAGAGATATGTCGGTTCCTGCTACTCGTGTGCTCGCAACCGTCCATTACGGCAGAGACCGGCTGGACTCTTGCATCCTTTACCAGTGCCAGATAGACCATGGGAGGTGGTAGGCATGGACTTTGTGGGTGATCTTCCATGTTCACAGGGACATAGATTTGTGTGGGTCATTACGGACCATTTCTCCCGGATGGTTCATCTCGTACCGTTATCGAGAATCCCATCTTCCAGGGTACTAGCCAAACTATTCCTCAAGCATGTCTTTAGGCTTCACGGGATGCCAGATCGTATCATTTGTGATAGAGGCCCGCAATTTACTTCCCGTTTCTGGCGAGATCTTTGTAGCCTTCTGCAAATTGAGTTGAATCTCTCTTCGGCATACCATCCGGAGACTAATGGTTTGGTTGAACGTACCAATCAATCTATGATTATATACCTTCGACACTTTGTTGCTGAGAACCACGATAACTGGTCCTCCCTCCTACCCTGGGCAGAATTTGCCCTTAACAATTCGCTGGCTGAGGCCACTGGGCAGACACCGTTCGTACTCAATAATGGGCAACACCCTAGGGTACCAGTACCGTTTCCCGCTGCTGCACCTTCTCCTCTTGTGGCCGACTGGGCAACTAATGCCAGAGAGGTTTGGGATCGGACTCAAGAGTCGATCCAAGCAGCTAAGGACCGTATGAAGACGGTGTCCGATCGGTTTCGTCGCCCGGCTCCTGTCTTTTCTCCAGGGGACTTTGTGTGGCTCTCTGCAAAACACGTGAGACTTAGAGTGAGCTCTGTCAAATTTGCTCCTCGCTTCCTGGGTCCTTATGAGGTTCTTCGACAGGTAAATCCTGTAGTCTATCAATTGAAGTTACCTGTCCATCTTAGGATTCATGACAAATTCCATGTCTCACTGCTAAAGCCGGCTATTTTACCTCACGCTCGTGAAGTGCACTCTCCTGCCTCTGATTCCTCTCGCTCTAGCTATGAGGTACGAGCCATAGTTGGTTCTAAGATGGTTAGAGGGCGCAGGTTCTTCTTGATAGATTGGGAGGGCTATGGCCCGGAACATCGCTCTTGGGAGCCTGAGGAGGCTGTCCATGCTCCCGACTTAGTTGCCGATTATCTGCGTCACCGGGAGGGGAGCCCTTGAGGGGGAGGTACTGTTACGGTTGCTGCGAGCACTGGAGACTATGTCCAGATTTCTTGCTACTGCACATGTGCGAGCGCTGGAGACTAAGTCCAGATTTCTTGCTACTGCACATGTGCGAGCGCTGGAGACTAAGTCCAGATTTCTTGCTACTGCACATGTGCGAGCGCTGGAGACTAAGTCCAGATTTCTTGCTACTGCACATGTGCGAGCGCCGGAGACTAAGTCCAATCTTGGAGCCATTGCACATGTGCGGGTGACATCATCGCTGACACGAGGTCACATGTCTCTGACACCTTCTATGCCGATTGGTCGCTGGTCATGTGCTTGTGACGTCTTGCTCGGTGATAGGCCAGCATGACGTCACTCCTGTCGTTCTGGAAGCGGATTGGCTCTGGTGTCCTCCATCTTGGATGAGGCACAGAGTCTATATAAGACCCTGACACACGCCGCATGGTGCTCAGTCCTCTTGGTTCATGCATATGAGTAGACGCTCTGTGCGCGTTCCTCTAGGCATTCCTCTGTCTATGCTAGGTGAGCGCTACCGGCAGGGTAGCGTTCTTATACCTTACAGCTTCGGCTGCTGTCCGTATCCTTACCTCTTAGGGGAGCGGACATAGGCAGGTGCCTGAGGCACATGGTCTGGCTGGGCCTTGTGATTGTACTCGTAGGTGGACGTTGCCGCTAGGGTAACGTTCCTTATACTGCGTCTGGCAGTTGTTCGTATCCTCGCACACTAGGGGAGCGAACAGAGGTAGGAGCTTTGTGCGGCTTACGCTGCTGTTCGTCTCTTTTGCACCACTAGAAGAGCGGACCTAGGCAGGTGCCATATCTAGTGGTTCGTGTCCTCGCACACTAGTGGAGCGAACGCAGGTAGGAGCTTTGTGCGGCTTACGCTGCTGTTCGTCTCTTTTGCACCACTAGAAGAGCGGACCTAGGTAGTTGCCATTTCGCACACATTGCCTTTGTCTCTGTGATTAACAGAGATCATTCCACACACCCTCCAAGTAAGGGAGGAATTGCTTTACTTTCTTATTATATCTTTCTGTGAGTTAACAGAGGTATTGCACTCTGCCATAGTCTGCAGCAAAGTCTTTGCACGGTGGACCCTGACTGTCTGATACTCCTTTCGGTTATTATCAGACAGCCCCCCGTAACACTTCCTTTGTGATTAATGTTGGCAGAATCTGTTGACTCTAGTAAGATCAGCCGACCATCTAACATGTATGGCGGTCTCCCAACTGAACAAATCTATTCTTTCACTCTGACGACTTCACCAATTAGAAAACGGAAAGATCAGACATGTTGAATTACATGTTTCCCAACCAGGTGTCATGCTGGTATCCCACACATGTTGGCATCCTCAGGCCTACACACCGAACCTCCTGTTTGCAGTGCTCTTAAGGCCGCTTTACATGCTACGATTTATCTGACGATATGTCGACGGGGTCACGGTTTTCGTGACGCACTTCCGTCGTTGTTAGCGACATCATTGCGTGTGACACCTACGAGCGACTCCGAACGATCGTAAAACTAGCGAAAATCGTTGATCGTTGACACGTCGTTCATTTTCAAAATATTGTTCGTCGTTTAGAGCGCAGCAGACATATTGCTGTTTGACACCCTGCCAACGACGAACAACATCGTTAGTGCGTTCGACATCAGTGACGCGGGCGTGACGTTACGAGCAATGCTCCACGCCTCCTCCACTCTGATTGGTGTCACGCCAGGGTGTATGCTATGGACAATTATACGCCTGTGTCGTTGCCGGAATCATTGGGAGGAATGCTGTGTGACAGTGTCCACACGACCGCCTTGGTCAAACAATATATTGCTGAACGATGTAGCGTCGTTTGTGAGATGTGTATGTGTGACCGCTACAAAACGACCTATGAGCGATCTCGGCAAATCGTAGCAATGATCTGGGCGTGTCACACCACTAACGAGATCACTAGCGATATCGTTGTGTGTAAAGCGGCCTTTAGTCCTGCTGCACATTCCTGCTATCTCCACCTGGCTATAGGCATGTGAGATCGGATTCTGCAGGAATGTTACCCTGCTGCATCTTGCAGGGATAATCTTCCCTGACCAATCCCCAAGCAGCAGGGGATCAAGCAGCCATTCCCACCATTCCTTGCCTGATCTTGGTTCCTAGTTCAGTCCTGTGTGTTTAATTTCCTGGTAGGTGCTTCTTGTATTGTATCTTTTATTTTCTGAGCCGCAATGTCTTTTCATTTATCCCAACCTCTCTGCTTCTGATCTCGGCTACTTTTACTGAACCTGTCCTGCCTGCCCAGACCTCATTTTGCCTGACTATGTCTTTGGCTGTGCCCTCTGTACTTCGCAAACCTGCCTTGGCCTATTGGTCAGCTGCTGCAGGACCGAGGACTGCCCTGTGACTGGTACCTGGCGACTACCTGCGGCCCAAGGTATCCTCACCATGATAGACTCTAGTGAAACCAGGTAGTCGCTTAGTGACGCCCACCCACTAGCACAGTGGGTCCACGTCCACCAGCGTCACAGTAAGATCAGGCCATGACCTCCGCTAATAAGATGGGACCCAGTGACCCTAAGGGGCACTTTGCACACTACGACATCGCAAGCCGATGCTGCGATGTCGTGCGCGATAGTCCCCGCCCCCGTCGCAGCTGCGATATCATGGTGATAGCTGCCGTAGCGAAAATATCACTACGGCAGCTTCACATGCACTCACCTGCCTTGCGACGTCGCTCTGGCCGGCGAACCGCCTCCTTATTAAGGGGGCGGGTCGTGTGGCGTCATAGCGACGTCAGACGGCAGGCGGCCAATAAAAGCGGAGGGGCGGAGATGAGCGGGACGTAAACATCCCGACCACCTCCTTCCTTTCGCATAGCCGGCCGGGACGCAGGTAGGAGATGTTCCTCGCTCCTGCGGCTTCACACACAGCAATGTGTGCTGCCGCAGGAACAAGGAACAACATCGTAACATCGGTCTTTCCCAATTCATGGAAATGACAGACGCTACACCGATGATACGATTATGACGCTTTTGCGCTCGTTAATCGTATCATAAAGGATTTACACACTCCGATGTCGACAGTGACGCCGGATGTGCGTCACTTTCAATTTGACCCCACCGACATCGCACCTGCGATGTCGTAGTGTGCAAAGTGCCCCTAAGTTTCATGTACAAATCTTGTATGAGGAAGGCTGTGCCCAACATGAATGCCAAGACCAGCTTATGTAAGCAATCAGTGTGGTGGCAACTCAACTGCAGGATTTGTCCACCTCAGTCTCTACCCTGTATTGCACCTCAGCCGTGACAGAGCAATCCCTCCCAGTAGTTTCATCTCTAGTGAAGCCATTTAGAATCCCAGCTTCCCTCCCCGTCTCACTACGATGAGGATCCAAAGAGAGTCGCGATGTTATCAATCAGTGCCGGATTCAATATACCCTCCATGCTCATCTGTTTTCTTCGGATCAAGCCTAGAAGGCATTCATGCTTTTTCTACTGTCTGGGCAAGCCCTTGCCTAGGCAAATTTGATTTGGGAGTATGGAGGTCCGGAAAACCAAGCTAGCAGAAAATTTCTGGATATCTTCCGAGCGGTGTTCGAAGCTCCTGGTCGCACCTTCTCAGCCACCTCGTCTCTTCTGAGTTTGAAACAGGGTGTGCATTCTGTGGCTCAGTATGCATTTTCGTACCATGGCTGCAGAATTGGCCTGGAATGAAGAAGCCCTGCAGGTGACATAGTGCCATGGGCATTCCAGTCGTATAAAGGATGAACTGGCAGGCAGAGACCTCCCTTGCTCCCTGGATGCCATTATAAACCTGGCTATAAGAATAGTTCTCTACTTTCATGAGCAGGCTCTGAAACGGGCCCAAATATTTCCATGTGATAGAGAATCACCCAGGCTTTCACCAACTTTCCTCTTTCACCCCTGCTGCCAGAGACTGGAACTCCCATTAGTTAGCCAATGCAGGTTGAGCGCTCCAAACTCTCTGTGCAAGAACTTCAGCAAAGGATAAGAGAGATTAGAGTGTATATATTATAGCGTCATTGCCAAGCCGGTAAACGCCTGCTCCTAGGGTTATGCGGCCGTCACATGAGACGATCTATTGGGCGATATGTCGTCAGTGTCACGGTTTTCGTGAGGCACATCTGGCATCGTTTGCGACGTCGTTGCGTGTGACACCTCCGAGCGACTCTGAACGTTCGCAAATCAGTTACAAATCGTGTATCGTTGACACGTCGCTTATTTTTAAAAAATCGTTTATTCTTCTTTGCGCCGGTTGTTGATCGTACCCGGGGTAGCACACATCGCTCCCTGTGACACCTCGGGAACGATGAACACAGCTTACCTGCGGCCGCCGGCAATGCTGAAGGAAGGAGGTGGATGGGATGTTTACGTCCCGCTCATCTCCGCCCCTCCGCTTCTATTGGCTGGCCGCTGTGTGACGTCGCAGTGACGCCGAACGTCCCACCCCCTTCAAGAAGTCAATGTTCGCCGCCCACAGCGACGTCGCTCAGCAGGTGTGAGCGTGTGACGGGGGTTTAACGACTTTGTGCCCCACAGGCAACTAATTGCCCCTGACGCACAGACGACGTGGGAGGGTGTGATTGCTCGTGCGATCGCACGATAGATCGTCTCGTGTGAAGCCCGCATTAGTCAGAGAGATGTGAGAAAGATTGCTGTCCCAAGCTGTCGACTGAAGTCACCCTGCTCTGGAGAGAGAGGTCTCCTTCTCCGGCAGCTCATATAGACTCCGGATTCGCTGGCAACTGTCTCCATCAGGACCTGGTTCAACATCTCCAGCTCCTTATGCAACAGTTCGATGTCCCTCTGAATATTGCCTCCATTGACGGACAACTCTTGCCTGAGTCCATCCAATATATCACTGTTACGAGGGGGACCCGGGAAAGCGTGCCAAGATGGGGAATGGACAGCTTCCGCCGGTCAAGGTCCACTGTGCGGTGTAAGGGACCGCTGCTATGGTGGGTGAAGAGTGAGCGGGTTGCTGCTAGCGATCGTCTGGAATGTCACAGACGATCTATGTACACCGGTCTGCCCTAACCCGTGTGGGTTGTATGGCAGGGATCACACGGCTCGGTGTACCTGTTGCACGGGGAAGCACAGAGGTGCCCACGCACGTGTGCCAGTGGAAGTCACGAGAATATGGCACGAGGGTAGCACAGAGGTGCCCACGCACGTGTGCTTTCAATAACCAGGTGAGTCCAGTGGAGACTCGAGGAGCTCACCTGGGACAGGAACACGGCCTGTAGAAGGAGCTACTGCCGGAGCAGCAAGGCAGGGACACGGCCTGCAAACCAGGTGCTGCCTAAGCAGCAAGGGCCAAGCCCACAGAGGAAGATAATGCCTGAGCAGTGGCGTGGCAGCACGCTGCCAGACATCCACACATAGAAGGACGGTCGCGCGCCGCCATGATGGCAGGAGGAGCTTTTAAGGAGGTGTAGCTCCAGCCAAGGGCGGGCGCGAGGCGGAGATGACGGACTTGACCCAATCAGGATCCACGACATCCCAGCCTGGCCAGTCAGGATTCACCACGTCACCAGCCTTGTCATCAAGCCGTGTGACGTCAGTGGGCGAATCAGGATCCAAGCATAGCACATGCTCACCCTCCTGCCTCTGGGAAATAGAGGCGGGATCCTCGGTCTCACAATGTGTAGAGATAACGGGGGTCTCACTGCTTCCCTGAGCAGCAAACCTCTGCACATTGCGCAACCTCACAGACCTTCGAGGCTGCTGAGCAGGAGGAGCTGCGGCAGGCAAGGAATGGGAGACCACCTCATTTCTTGCAACAGGAGTACCACTAGGTGTCACCCTTGTGCTGCCTCTCTGAGGAGGTTTCTCCTGCAGTCTGGCAGACCTTCGGCGCTGCTGAGCAGGAGCACTCGTGGCAGGCAAGGAGACTGTCTCATTCCTTGCCACAGGAGAGCCACGAGGTGTAACATTACCCCCCTGTCTAGGCCCCCCCCCCTGCCCATGCTCGAAGGCCGCTATCAAACCCGGGGCGTGGATATGATCCTCCAATTCCCAGGATCTATGCTCCGGACCACGGCCGACCCACTCCACAAGGTAGTACCTCCTGCCCCGTATAACTTTTGTCTCCACAAGCTTCGCCACCTCAGAGTCGTCAGGCGGGGGGTCAGTTTGAGGCGTCAGGGACCCTGAGAACTTATTAAGTCGTACGGGTTTCAGGAGGGACACGTGAAAGGTGTTGGCTATAGCCCAGCGTGGAGGGAGCTGGAGTCGGTATGCCACCGGGTTCACCTGCTCTAGCACTTTAAACGGACCCAGGTACCTAGGGGCGAACTTGGCTGCCTGTACCCGTAGGTTAACATTCTTAGAGGACAGCCACACTAGGTCACCAGGGGCGAAGGATGGTGCAGGGCGGCGGCGCTCATCAGCCGTTGTCACCATCCGGTCTTTAGCCCTCTTAAGGGCCTCTTGGGTGTTATCCCAGATCTCCCGGGCCTCGGTCGCCCAATCCTCCACTCTAGGATCGGGTGACGTTATGGGCATAGGAACCGGGATTCTGGGATGTTGTCCGTTATTGAGCAGGAACGGAGTCTGACCAGAGGATTCATGGACCGAATTATTAATGGCAAATTCGGCCCAAGGAAGGAGGTTAGCCCAGTTGTCGTGGTGCGCGGAGATAAAATGGCGGAGGTAAGTTACCAAGGTCTGATTGGTCCTCTCTACCAGTCCATTGGTTTCGGGATGGTATGCGGAGGAGATGTTCAGCTCTATCTGCAGGAGCTTACAGAGCTCTCTCCAGAAGCGAGACGCAAACTGGGGACCCCGGTCGCTCACCACCTTGTCAGGCATGCCATGCAGCCTAAATACATGCCTAATGAATAAGGTGGCGAGAGCACGTGACGTCGGGAGTCGTGGGAGAGGCACCAAGTGGACCATTTTAGAGAAGTGATCCGTGATGACCCATACGACCTTGTGACCTGCTGACTTGGGCAGATCTCCCAGGAAGTCCATTCCCACCACTTCCCAGGGACGATCCGGCACTGGCAGTGGGTGAAGAAGACCTGCCGGTCTCTGCCGGGACGGCTTATTCCGTGCACACGACATACAGGCTTCCACATACTCCTGTATGTCCTGGGGTAGTCTCGGCCACCAATAGTGCCTAGTCACAAGGTCTCTGGTCCTTTTGACCCCAAAGTGACCCCCGACCTTGGAGGCATGGGCCCACGATAGCACCTCATTCCGTAGTTCAGGGGGAACGAGGGTCTTGCCAGGTGGCACCTGGTCCAAAGAAGTGGGAGTGACCATCCTCAAGCTGTCCGGGGGTAGTATAAGACGAGGCTCCTCCTCGTCCTCCTCCAACACAACCATACAACGTGACAAGGCATCGGCCCGTACGTTCTTCTCACCGGCCAGGTGGCAGATAATAAAGCGGAACCGGGAGAAGAACAAGGACCAACGGGCCTGCCTTGGGTTCAGGCGTTGTGCTGTCTGGAGGTATGTGAGATTTTTATGGTCGGAAAATACTTCAAATGGATGCTTCGCACCCTCCAGGAGATGCCGCCATTCCTGGAATGCTAGTTTCATCGCTAGTAACTCCCTATCCCCTATGGAGTAGTTCCTCTCGGCCGGAGAAAAGGTTTTGGAGGAAAAGAAACATGGATGCTTCCTTCCTCGTTCGTCTTTCTGGTACAGGACTGCACCAGCACCGACCGAAGAGGCGTCTACCTCTAGTAGAAAGGGTTTGGAGATGTCTGGACGATGAAGGATGGGAGCTCTGGAGAAGTAAGTTTTGAGAGTGTGAAATGCCTCTACCGTTTCCCGTGTCCATGCTTTGGGATTAGCGCCCTTGCGGGTAAGGGCAATGATGGGTGCTGCCACCGTCGAGAAGTTGGGAATGAACTGGCGATAATAATTGATAAACCCCAAGAATCGCTGGATCGCTTTCAGCGAGCGGGGCTCAGGCCATTTCATCACTGTCTCCAACTTCCCCGGATCCATTGCTAACCCCTGACTGGACACGATATACCCCAGGAACGGCAAGGATTCACGTTCAAAAACGCACTTTTCTAGCTTAGCATATAACGAATGAGTGCGGAGCCTCTTAAGTACTCGGATGACATCCCTCCGATGGGTGGCAAGATCGGGGGAGAAGATAAGGATATCATCCAGGTATGCAACCACGGAAAGATACAAATTCCGGAAAACATCATTCACAAAGTCTTGAAATACGGCGGGGGCATTGCAGAGTCCGAAGGGCATTACGAGATACTCGTAGTGACCGTCCCTGGTGTTGAAGGCGGTCTTCCACTCATCGCCCTCTCGGACTCGCACTAGATTATACGCCCCGCGTAGATCCAGCTTCGTGAAGATCTTTGCCCCGCGGAATCGATCAAATAATTCCGTAATGAGGGGCAAAGGGTATTTGTTTTTGATCGTGATTGCATTTAATCCCCTGTAATCGATACAGGGGCGTAGATCCCCTTCCTTCTTTTGCACGAAGAAGAACCCCGCACCGGCCGGTGAAATAGACTTGCGAATGAACCCTTTTGCCAGGCTGTCCTGAATATATTTGGACATAGCCTCCGTCTCTGGAGCAGAGAGGGGATACACTCTGCCCCTAGGGGGCTCGGAGCCTGGCTTCAGATCTATTCGGCAATCGTATGGCCGGTGGGGAGGAAGGGTATCTGCGGCCCTCTTGGAGAAGACGTCCCTGTAGGCCTCATAAGGTGTCGGTAAACCTGGCTCCCCTGTATTCCCTGAGGACCCAACCGACCTAATGGTAGCGGGTGGTTCGGTAGTCACGAGGTGCTCCCTACAGGATCCTGCCCATGATGAGATCTCCCCTGTTGCCCAGTTGAGTATAGGAGCATGCTGTCTCAACCAGGGGAGGCCCAGTAGGATCTCATCCGTCCCCCCTGGAAGCACCAGGAAGGACACCTGCTCATGGTGTCCTGGTGATACTTCCATCCTGAGAGGGATGGTGATCTGGGTGATGGGATCGACTAGTAGGGACCCGTTGACTACCCGAACCCTGAGTGGCTTGGGCAAGAGAACCAGGGGAACTGAGTATCGGGTTGCCAGGGAGGTCGAAATGAAATTGCCATCAGCGCCTGAGTCCAGGCAGGCCAGAGCAGAGAAGAGAGTAGTGCCAAACTGCAACTGGGCGCTGATAGTCAACCTAGAGGGAGAAGCAGCGTCTAGGAACCCCCCTCTGATGGAAACTAGACGCTGTCTTTTCCCGACGGTTTGGGACATCGGGTAGCTATATGTCCCCTCTGCCCACAGGAAAAGCAGATGACACCAGACCGAGAACCTGGGGTAGAGGAGACCGCTTTGGACACCTCCATTGACTCCACGGAGTCGCCTACAGAGCTTGCTGGGAGACCTGTCTGGTGGAAGACGGGAGCCAGACGCTTTTTAGGCCGTGAGGACGTGGGTGCTGAAGAGACCTCGAGCCTCCGCTCCGCCTGGCGGATGTCTATGCGAGAGGCAACCACAATCAAGGACTCTAAAGTAGCAGGCACCTCACGCGTGGCCAGTGCGTCTTTGACGAACCCTGCCAGGCCCTCCCAGAACACAGGGACAAGGACCTTATCGGGCCAGTCCAGCTCTGCGGCAAGTGTCCTAAAGTGTACGGCAAAGTCCCCGACTGAAGCGGACCCTTGCCGAAGTCGTAGGAGGCGCAGCGCGGAGTCGTGGGTGACTTGAGGCCCGAGGAACACCATTCTCATGGCCCCAAGATAAGATGCTAAGTTAGTCACCACCCGATCTCCGCGCTCCCACAACGGCGTAGACCACTTCAGCGCTCTCCCTGTGAGCAGGGACTGGACGAAGGCTACCTTCGCCTTCTCGGTAGCGTAAAGATTCGCGGACAGCTCTAAGTAGGTGGTAACTTGGTTTATAAACCCACGGCACTCGGAGCTGTCCCCGCTAAAGCGCTCTGGAAGCGCAAGGCGAGGAGACCTTCCGCCCAATAGCACAGCCTGGGTAGCCGCCTGGGTGGCGACTGTCGTCAGAGCAGTCTTGTCGGAGGAAGACTGCTCCACTGCTGCCAAACGTGGCTCCAACTGCTGCACATAACGCAGCAACTGCTGCTGCTCTTCAGCCATAGCCAGACCTTTGGCGCGCGACCGTAATGTTACGAGGGGGACCCGGGGAAGCGTGCCAAGATGGGGAATGGACAGCTTCCGCCGGTCAAGGTCCACTGTGCGGTGTAAGGGACCGCTGCTATGGTGGGTGAAGAGTGAGCGGGTTGCTGCTAGCGATCGTCTGGAATGTCACAGACGATCTATGTACACCGGTCTGCCCTAACCCGTGTGGGTTGTATGGCAGGGATCACACGGCTCGGTGTACCTGTTGCACGGGGAAGCACAGAGGTGCCCACGCACGTGTGCCAGTGGAAGTCATGAGAATATGGCACGAGGGTAGCACAGAGGTGCCCACGCACGTGTGCTTTCAATAACCAGGTGAGTCCAGTGGAGACTCGAGGAGCTCACCTGGGACAGGAACACGGCCTGTAGAAGGAGCTACTGCCGGAGCAGCAAGGCAGGGACACGGCCTGCAAACCAGGTGCTGCCTAAGCAGCAAGGGCCAAGCCCACAGAGGAAGATAATGCCTGAGTAGTGATGAGCGAGTATGCTTGTTACTACTCGGTACTCGCACGAGTATCAATGTACTCGGGCTACTCGGCGGGGACCGAGTAATCTCGCGATACTCGTGCTGTACTCGGGGTCTTCATGTTGGCGCTCTTTTTACAGCCATCCCTTATGCAGGGATTGGCTGGCAGACCACTGCAATGCCACAGCCCTGTTGTGGAATTGCAGTGATTGGCCAGCCCGCACAGCGTGACCGTGCCTTTAGCCCGACACTTCCCCGCTCGGCTACGGCCCCTCCCGCACTCCACTCCGCGTGTATATATATATGCACGCTTACACACACACGCACGTTTTTTTTTTAATTTACAGTTTTATGGTTTCTACATGCTGCCGGGGGTCATTTCAGAATAATACTCGGGTCTCCCATAGGATAACATTGGGCTCGGTGCTCGGGCCGAGTACACGAGTATTTTGAGATGCTCGGCCCGAGCCTCGAGCTCCCGAGCATTTTAGTACTCGCTCATCACTATGCCTGAGCAGTGGCGTGGCAGCACGCTGCCAGACATCCAAACATAGAAGGACGGTCGCGCGCCGCCATGATGGCAGGAGGAGCTTTTAAGGAGGTGTAGCTCCAGCCAAGGGCGGGCGCGAGGCGGAGATGACGGACTTGACCCAATCAGGATCCACGACATCCCAGCCTGGCCAGTCAGGATTCACCACGTCACCAGCCTTGTCATCAAGCCGTGTGACGTCAGTGGGCGAATCAGGATCCACCAAGCATAGCACATGCTCACCCTCCTGCCTCTGGGAAATAGAGGCGGGATCCTCGGTCTCACAATGTGTAGAGATAACGGGAGTCTCACTGCTTCCCTGAGCAGCAAACTTCTGCACATTGCGCAACCTCACAGACCTTCGAGGCTGCTGAGCAGGAGGAGCTGCGGCAGGCAAGGAATGGGAGACCGCCTCATTTCTTGCAACAGGAGTACCACTAGGTGTCACCCTTGTGCTGCCTCTCTGAGGAGGTTTCTCCTGCAGTCTGGCAGACCTTCGGCGCTGCTGAGCAGGAGCACTTGTGGCAGGCAAGGAGACTGTCTCATTCCTTGCCACAGGAGAGCCACGAGGTGTAACATATCACGCTGCCGATTACGTTACAAATTGGAGCTCTGCATTTTGAGAAGATTTTCTTCCATGTGTTGTCCAAATCCGTGAATTCAGTTCTTCTGGGCCTTCCCTGGTTGCATCTTCATGCGCTGGTTGTAGACTGGTCATTTGGACAGGTGCTTCGGTGGGGACCAATTGTGCTACCAGATGCCTTGCTAAGGTCTCTCCTAAGACTCTGTCCTCCATGCTTAGAGTTCTCTCTTCTCTGCCCTCCTATTATTCCTTTCCAGATGTTTTTTTGTGAAAAAAAAGCAGAGGTCTTAGCTCCCCATAAACCTTACAATTGTTCCATCGATATTCAGCTTGGCACCTCTCCACCCCGGGGTCAGGTGTGTCCTTTATTCCTGCCTGAGACTTGCAACATGTGAAAATACATACAGGAAAACTTAGCCAAAGGAGCAATCCGCAAGCCAATACTCCTGCCAGTGTCGGGTTCTTCGTGTCAAAAAATGATGGGTTCCTTATGTCCCTGTATTGACTATTGGGGACTCAAAAAGATCACCTTAAAAAATAAATACCTTATGTCTTTGATTTCTGCACAAATTTACAGGATCTGAGGAGAGAAACTATTCTCGAAGTTAGATTTAAGAAGGCCTTATAACTTGATACTGATTCGTAAAGGTGAGGGATGGAAAACAGCCTTTAATACCCGTGACGGTCAGTACGAGTATTTCGTCATGCCCTTTGGTCTGTGCAATAAGCTCCCCATGTTTCAAGAGTTTTTTGACATTTTCCGAGACCTTCTCTATGTGTCCGTGGTCGTATACTGAATCTGGACTACATCCTGATTTTCTCCCCAGATGCATCTACCCACAGAAGACAAGTCCATCAGGTTCTGCTACATCTACAGGAGAACAATTTGTTTGCTAAGTTGTCCAATTGTGTGTTTAAAAACCCTCTTTGCCTTTCCTCGGCAGCATTGTTTCCAGTCAATATCTCGAAATAGATCCCGAGAATGTTTCTGCTTTTCTCCCCGATGTCGTCCTCAAGGTTTTCGTGCTACCCTGCAGTTCATGGGTTTCGTCTTCTTCTACAGACAATTCTTTCCACATTTTTCGTCCCTCATGGCACCCATCTCCACTATAACCAGGAAGGGGGCTAACATCAACCTCTGATCAGTCAGCTGTATTGGCCTTCCAGCAACTGAAAAAATCCTTTGCGAGAGCTCTGGTGCTTCACCACCCAGATCCTAATAAGCAGTTTCTCCTGGAAGTGGATGCCTCCTCTATCGGTGCTGGGACAGTCCTTCTGCAAAGGACTTCCTCGGGAAATTCTGTCACCTGTGGGTTTTTCTCTAAACTGTTTTCTCTGGCTGAGTGAATTTATACCTCGAAACTTGTGGCATCTGTGGCTTTCTGCTGTGTGATAAAACTGCACATTTTAGAGTGGCCTTTTATTGTGGCCAGCCTAAGGCACACCTGTGCAATAATCATACTGGCCAGCCTAAGGCACACCTGTGCAATAATCATACTGGCCAGCCTAAGGCACACCTGTGCAATAATCATACTGGTCAGCCTAAGGCACACCTGTGCAATAATCATACTGGCCAGCCTAAGGCACACCTGTGCAATAATCACACTGGTCAGCCTAAGGCACACCTGTGCAATAATCATACTGTCTAATGCTGTACCTGTGAGGTGGATGGATTATATCGCCAAAGGAGAAGTGCTCACTGACACAGATTTAAACATATTTGTGAACAATGTTTGAGGGCAAAAAAGGCCTTTTGTACATAGAAAAAGTCTTAGATCTTAGAGTTCAGCTCTTGACAAATGGGAGCAAAAACAAAAGTGTTCCTTTTATATTTTTGTTCAGTAGAGCTGTTGGCAAAATGAGTTATCGTCACCCATCGAAAGTGTATGGGCACTTAAGAGCATGTTATTTTATTGCTTCTTTCTCTATGACAAAACTGTACTATCTCCAAAAGGGAAGTCCCTGCCCATTACTAGCCATCTGTGCAGTTATTTTATAACCATAGACATGTGAATGATAAGAGACAATGTTCAGTATTGATTGTCACAATGTGTCTGCGGTGTGTGCCGAAAATGTAAATGTAGTATTGCCTCTGCGTTTGTAATAGTGAGCAGGGCATCCCACTTATTAAAAGTTTCCATTACTTTTCTTGGTGCGTATTAACACACGATCCTGTGCTCTTCTATAATGACCGAGCACGATCTTATGGTTTCCTGTCCTATATCACGGGCAGCTCCACCACAGTTATTGTGTGTATTTACATGTATAGTCATTGAGAGCATAGCCTCTGGTACAGGAAGTCATTGACAGTTGGGGACAATCAGGTGTTTTTTTTGTTATCAGGCTACACAACACTAGTTCTGCAAGTTTTTAAAGCCTTGTGTAAATAAACCCGAGTTATATGACTTTCTAATATACTTTGTCATTCAGTTTTCAAGATCTCTGCTAAATGCCAGTGAATTAAAACATTCATAGATTATAAAAAGAGGCTCATTGTAGACAGTTTGCTCATTACAAGTTATGTTTTCAGCTCCTGGACAGCAAAAGGGGTCACGATCTTCATACAAGAGCCATCCGTGATAGATTGTTTGCCGTTTCTACACGAGCGTTTAATATTTTCCTTTGGAAAAGAGACTTGAAAAAAAATTATCTTTGAGCTTCAGTAAAACCTCAACATTTTCTCAAATGGGACAGTTGAAAATTGGGCAATAAAAGTGTCCATTCCAGAGCTGCATTCACAATTCTGCAGGCTTCAGAGCTAAAATCCCCAAATGAATGTTATTTTCTGCAACATATTGTCAGTATTTCAGGTGCAGAAACAGTAGCATACATTTCTACAACTTTGCTGTGTATGAACCCATCAAAAGGGTATGTTCTGTTGTAGAATATCTGCAGTAAAATCTGCTGTGGATTTAATTGCAGAATTGCAGTGGACATGCTGCATATTTTACCCTCCACCACAATCCCTCTGCCAGATTAACAGAGCCCTTTTGACACCTTTCTTCTTGATGAATGGTATGAGACAATGGTTCTATGTATCCTAGGTGCCATCTGCATACCAATGGCCGCCTGCTAGTCCTCCTCCTACAGGCTCCTTTGTAATTCTGTGAGGTCAGGATAGGGTCCAAGCCTTAGGTTATGTTCACACAGGGCTTTTTGGCAAGTTTTTTTCCTGACCAAAAACTGATCTTCTGGCAGGAAATCTCCTTTGAGTCATCTGCATTTTTGGTGTGTTTTTTATTGGCGTTTTTGGTGCGTTTTTTTTCTACAAAGTAATATTTATTCACTTATTAATTCCATATACAGTAATATCCAAATATATTGGCAACTGTGCCCCCATTGGGGTTCACAATCTAAAATCCTTATGAGTATGTTTTTTGGAGTGTGGGAGGAAACCCATGCAAACATGGGGAGAACATACAAACTCCTTGGAGATGTTGTCATTGGTGGGATTTGAACCCAGGACCCCAGCGCTGCAAGACTGCAGTGCTAACCACTGAGCCACCGTGCCACCCTATAGTTGTAGCAATGAAAAAAGGTTGCAAAAACGCTGTAAAGAATTGACATGCTCATTCTTTGAAATCTGCAGCAAAAACGCAGGTATTTGACAAAAAACATAAGGAAAAAATCTTCAGGTGTTTGTGTATGTGCATGAGATTTCAGAAACCTCATAGACTTTGCTGAGACTGTAAAAAGCAGCTTTTTATTAGCATGGATTTGCATAAAACCAAGGCAAATCTGCAGCTAAAAAGCACAGCAAAAACTTACCAAAAAAGCCCTGTGTGAACATACCCTTAGGGTTTGTGCCCACGATCAGTGTTTGCAGCGTTGTGGATGTAGCGTGTTTTCGCTGCTTCCAAAACGCTGCGTTGTACAGTACATGCATAGTGGATGGGATTTCTAGAAGTCCCATGCCCACTGTGCTTGTTTTTTTCCACCAGAAACACTGGTGGAAAAAAACCGCAGCATGTCAATTGTTTGCTGCAGATTCGCATACGTCCTCCATAGGGAGAACACAAGCGAGAGGCCGCAGCGCACAGAACCCTGATCATGGGTAGAAGCAGCTGCGGTCTCCTGCGGAGGACTATCGCGGCCCCGCAGGTCTGGACCCGCTGCATCCAGGACGCAGTGAGTCCTAATGGTAGGCACATACCCTAATTTGGGACACATTATCCAAGTATATAGAATTGAGGACATTTCTGTTGACAGGCCGGCCATAGATTTGGGAACATTCTAGAAGTTTAAAACCCCTGTGTGTGAAAATTGAAAATATCTGGACCCAACTCAAGAATATTTCTTGGAGTGGATGAAGGGCAGGGTTGGACTGACCCCTCAGGAGATACTGGCCCAGGCTCTCATAAGGGAGGGTTAGATCTAATTTGCAAAATGTTTTACTCTTACTATTAGAACTTGTTTCATTGTTCCCAAAGAAAACATTGAATCCAAATTACTCAAGCCACTTATCCAAAAACCCTTGCTACCCTTTTGTGGACCCAACGCACTGAACACTTGTCTTTGAAGTATTTGTTATTGACATAACAAATGTCAAGAGCATGATCCTCACATGTTCCTTATGTAGGAAAAGTAATTAGTGAGCAATCTCCCCCAGGGTGTGAAATATATACTTCTCCATTTTTTGAGGAGTCAGGATCCTCCATTGATACAAGATCTCTGAGGTCTCTCCCCTTCATAAATGGGCAAGATATTGTAACGTCCTGGAGGTGGATTCACGGGACCGTGCACCGGACTCCCACAGAGAGGCAACCCGGAGCTAGCCCCTATACAGGGACTGTCCGGTCACCCCACCAGAGGGCCTAAATGCACGGCAGCCGGAACACTGGGAGTGCGGAGAACGGGTCCTTCAGAGGTTGGCACGGGAGATGACTAATAGTCCAACGGGAACCGGAGGCAGGTGCCAAGTAGTAACTGTAGACGGGGACCGGATCCAGCGGGACGTGCAGGCTGAAGCATCCAGGTGAAATCCAGGTGAGGGGAGATGGCGGGATCCTCAGCAAACAGTCACCGGGACACTTCCTGGGAGATCGGCAATCTTGGACCAGGTCAGGACGACAGACGGGCTCTGCGGAGGAGACAGTGTTAGTCAGGGTACAAGGTACAGAGGGACCTAAACACCTAGCTCTGGGAACACGTTGAACAGGCGCCGCCCACCTGGAAAGGGAACTCTTAAATACCCTGTACCTGTATCAGCCACATCCTGTGCCCGGGATGCTGGCCCTTTAAGAAGAGGTGAGTGAGCGCGCCCGCGCCCTAATGCGCATGCGTGAGGCTCGAGTGTCGGAGACCAATGCAGGAAGCAGGGAGGAAGGTGGAGGGGATACAGAGGAGCCAGACACCGCATCCTGGGTCGCAGCGTGGCGGCGGACGGGAGGCATGGAGGATGCACGGGAGGAGGAGTGAGCGGGAACGCCACTGGCAGGAGGACTGAGGACCAGAGCGGTGAGAGACAGGCGGCGGTGCCGGGATCCGGGGAGCGTGACAGATATTTGCTATAACACCATCGACCCTAAACAATGCAATTCATGGAGAGATTGAAAACTCTCACTCCTGTTGTCAAAATTCCTATTTTAGCAAGTTATGAGGGACCTATCCTATAACTTGCTGAGAGCCGATGGGTCCTATCGTTAGGACCCCACTGAACTCAAAAATAGGGCTCAGAGATGGCACATTAGAATGGATCAGTAGTCACAAATACGAACCACTACACCAATAAGTGGCCGGGGTACTGCTAGAGATAGCTGAGCACAGCATTACCACAGACAATGAATGCAGCTATGGTGCGCATGTATCTCCAGCAGTCATACAGACAATGAAAGGAGCAGTAGAGCGCGTGCGTTTTAATTGGCAGTTTCCAACAGTCCTATGAATGAATGGAGTAGTGGTGCACATGCGCAGTATCGATTTCATTTGCAGTCTTATAGACAATGAATAGAGCAGTGTCGTGTATGCTCTGTACTCGGGTATCTCTTGCAAACGATATATGAAGCAATGGTGCACATGAGCTGAAGTTGGATATCTTCAGCAGTCTTGTAGACAATGAATGTAGTAGTGGCATATATATACAGTGGGTACGGAAAGTATTCAGACCCCTTTAAATTTTTCACTCTGTTTCATTGCAGGCATTTTGTAAATTCAAAAAAGTTCATTTTTTGGGAGTCCTTCATGTGTTTTTTGCAAATTCTATGCGAGCTTTCAGATGTTTTGCACTGAGGAGAGGCTTCTGTCGGCCACTCTGCCATAAAGGCCTGACTCGTGGAGGCTGCAGTGATGGCTGACTTTGTGGAACTTTCTCTCATCTCCCTACGGCATCTCTGGAGCTCATCTGCAGTGATCTTGGGGTTCTTTTTTTTACCTTTCTCACCAAGGCTTTTCTCCCACGATTGCTCAGTTTGGCTGGATGGCCAAGTCTTGGAAGCGTTCTGGTGGTCCCAAACTTTTTCCATTTAAGGATTATGGTGGCCACTCTGCTCTTAGGAACCTTGAGAACTGCAGAAATTCTTTTGTAACCTTGGCCAGATCTGTGCCTTGCCACAATTCTATCTGAGCTCCTTGGGCAGTTCCTTTGACCTCATGATTCTCATTTGGCCTGTCATGCACTGTGAGGTCTCATATAGACAGGTGTCTATTCCTGGCACCTTTCTAAATCAAGTCCTATCAGTTGAAGTAAACACAGCTGGACTCCAATGAAGGAGTTGAACCATCTCAAGGAGGATCACAAGGAAATGGACAGCATGTGACTTAGGGTACCGTCTCACTAAACGACGTACTAGCGATTCCGACCACGATATGACCTGGTCAGGATCGCTGGTGCGTCGCTACATGGTCGCTGGTGAGCTGTCAATCAGCCAGATCTCACCAGCGACCAGTGACCAGCCAGCAGCGACTCGTGGAAACGATGCTGTGCTTTGTAACCAAGGAAAATATCGAGTAACTAAGCAAAATACTTTGCTTGGTTACCCGATATTTACCCTGGTTACCAGCGCACACCGTTTAGCGCTGGCTCCCTGCACTCATAGCCAGGGTACACATCGGGTTACTAAGCAAAGCGCTTCGCTTAGTTACCCGATGTGTACTCTGGCTACAAGTGCAGGGAGCCAGCACTGGCAGCCTGAGAGCGGCATACGCTAGTAACCAAGGTAAATATCGGGTAACCAAGCAAAGCGCTTTGCTTGGTTACCCGATGTGTACCTTGGTTACCAGCGTCCGCAGCTTCCAGACGCCGGCTCCCTGCTCCCCCCCTGCACATTCAGATCGTTGCTCTCTCGCTGTCAAACACAGCGATGTGTGCGTCACAGCGGGAGAGCAACGAGCAAAAAATGAACCAGCACTGTGTGTAACGATCAGCGATTTCACAGCAGGGGCCAGGTCGCTGCTTAGTGTCATACACAGCGAGATCGCTGATGAGGTCACTGGTACGTCACAAAAACCGTGATTCAGCAGCGATCTCGCTAGCGATCTCGCTGTGTGAGAAGTACCCCTTACATATGAGTGTCTGAGTAAAGGGGCTGAATACTTATAACCATGTGATGTTTCAGTTTTTCTTGTTTAAAAAATTTGCAAAAATTTCTACATTTCTGTTCTTCTTTCTGTCAAGATGGGGGATGGGGGGCAGAGTGTACATTAATGAGAAAAAAAATGAACTTTTTTGAATTTACCAAATGGCTGCAATGAAACAAAGAGTGAAACATTTAAATGGGTCTGAATACTTTCTGTATCCACTGTATATGCTATCATTGTCTTTCTCCAGCAGTCCTATAGACACTGAATATAGCAGTGATGCACGTATATACTGTGCTCAGATATCTTCAGAGATCCTATAGACAATGAATGGAGCAGTGGTGCGCATGCGCTGTACTCAGATATCTCCAACAATTCTATAGACATTAAATGGAATGGAGATTTGCATATACTGTACCCAGACATCTCTGACAATCCTATAGACAGTGAATGGAGTGATATTGCACACGCGCTGTACAGTAGTTGAATACCTTATGCAGTCCCAGAGACAATAAATGGAGTGGTATTGCATATGTGGTGTACTAAGATATATTCAGCAGCACTATAGACAATGAATGGAGTGGAGGTGTGCATATTTTGTACTCGGATATCTCTGACTGTCCTATAGATAATGAATGGAGAGGTGTGCGCCTTTCCAAATCAAGTCCTATGCATGCGTTGTATTCAGATATCTCCGGCAGTCCTATATGAATGGAGCGGAGGTGCGCATGTGCCATACTCGAATATCTCCAGCAATCATATAGACAACGAATGAAGCAGTGGGGCACATGTCCTGATATCTCCAGCAATCCTATCAATAATGAATGGAGCAGTGTTGAGCAAATAGTGTAATTAGATATCTCTGCCAGGCCTATAGACAATCAATGGAGCAATGTAGCACATATGCTATACTCGGATATCTCTGACTGTCCTATAGACAATGAATGGAGCAGTGGTGTGCATACGCTGTACTCAGATATCTCTAGCAGTCCTATAGACAATGAATGGAGCAATGTAGCACATATGCTATACTCGGATATCTCTGACTGTCCTATACACAATGAATGGAGTATAGTTGCGCATACACTATTGTCTGATTTCTCTAACTGTTCTAGAGACAATGAATGGAGGTATACATATGCTGTACTTGAATATCTCTCACAGTCCTATAGCAAACCGATGGAGCAGTGGTGAGCATACACTGTACTCGGCTATCTGACACTCTTCTAAGCAATGAATAGAGTGGTGGTGCGCATGTGCAGTACTCGGATATCTCCGACACTCCTATCAGCAATGAATGGAGCGGTGGTGCGCATGTGCCGTACTCGGATATCTCCGACACTCCTATCAGCAATGAATGGAGCGGTGGTGCGCATGTGCCGTACTCGGATATCTCCGACACTCCTATAAGCAACGAATGGAGCGGTGGTGAACATGTGCCGTACTCGGATATCTCCGACACTCCTATAAGCAACGAATGGAGCGGTGGTGAACATGTGCCGTACTCGGATATCTCTGACACTCCTATAAGCAATGAATGGAGTGGTGGTGCGCATGTGCCGTACTCAGATATCTCTGACACTTCTATAGAGAGTGAATGGAGCAGTGGTGCACATACACTCTACTTGGATATCTCCAGCAGTCCTATAGACAATGAATGGAGGTATACATATGCTGTACTCGAATATCTCTCACAGTCCTATAGTAAACCGATGGAGCAGTGGTGAGCATACACTGTACTCGGATATCTGACACTCCTATAAGCAATGAATGGAGTGGTGGTGCGCATGTGCCGTACTCGGATATCTCCCGACACTGCTATAAGCAACGAATGGAGCGGTGGTGAACATGTGCCGTACTCGGATATCGCCGACACTCCTATAAGCAATGAATGGAGTGCTGGTGCGCATGTGCCGTACTCAGATATCTCAGACACTTCTATAGAGAGTGAATGGAGCAGTGGTGCACATGTGCAGTACTCGGATATCTCAGACACTTCTATAGAGAGTGAATGGAGCAGTGGTGCACATACACTCTACTTGGATATCTCCAGCAGTCCTATAGACAATGAATGGAGCCGTTGGTTCTCATATGCAAGATTGACTTTTCATATATCAGACTGTCATGTTTGGGTCAGGACTCTGGCGGCCGGCCATGATATCGTGGTCAATAATCGGCCTCATACGGCGGATTCATGAGACAAATGTCTGTGACCGTCACGTTCATATGACGGAAGCTGCTGCCAAAATATCTCCATTCACATTTTGTGCAATGAAATCTGCCACGTGTGAATTATAACCTCACTGTGATACGGGGGATCAGCTAAACTGCCTGGGGCATGTCCGTCGACAAGATTGTATACTGTTACCAATGGTAACAAACAGAATTATGAATGTAGCTCCGGAGTATAACACCGGCTCCAAAAGGACACTTGAAGCACCTTTCTGTGATTGCCGTCAACACGTTATTGCGGTCAAACATCACGGAAGCGTAATATGGCAGGTTTAATGAGGTCTAAAGGTCCTATCTGTAGGGTTTCTGACCTTTGCCATCCTATTGTGTGTCTATATTGTGTCTGCCATCTTGTTTCTGACACAATCCTTTCTCTTTGCTGTATGTGACCGAAAAACTAGATATTCCTGTCACTTTTACGGTTTAATTTATATTATGTGTGATAAAAGAAAAAAAAAAAACTGCCCCTCCTGTTACCCTCAGCCCTGACAGAACCGGCTCTACCTCGCACCGTGTCAGTATTCTAATGAGCGCCGACTGACGCACCTTGTGCTACACCCCGCTCGGACCGTACCAACTGCGACCACTAAGGGTAATAACAGACGCCAATACGGGATCGCCTATAATGTACAATGTTCCCGTATAGTATAACTAACAGAACTGGATAACATTCAATACATTATATGGATGGAGTGACTGTATTTATAGACTAGAAGACGTTGGTTCCCCCCCCTTTTCTGTCGCGCAATGGTTCAGTCCAATAAAGGGCGGGATCGAAAAGGAAAAAAAAAAAAAAGCAGGAGCCTTGGGAAGCGCCGCGTCACGTGACGCGCAGCCGGCCGCCATTTTGTGCTGCGGTGAGGTATTTAGAGCAGTGAGCGGCACTTTAGCTCTTCCAGTGTGAGAGCCGCAGCCTGTGGTGACAGCCCCGCTCCCCTCCTTCCTTCCTCCCGTAGCTCCGGGTCTCCAGCACGTCCCTTTTGTCCCTCCCCTCGGCTTCTCTTTCTCCCTTTTTGTTTTTGGGTTGTCACGGTCGGAGGAGACTTCTCGTAACCAGCAGCAGCCATGTCTAGCGAGTCCGGCTCCTCTCCCGAGTACTCCGCCTTCTTCGCGGTGATGGGCGCCTCGTCTGCCATGGTGTTCAGCGGTGAGTTGGTAATGGCGGGCTGGGTATTATGGGATGGATGGGGCCATATGCCCCCCATGGGTCTGTTATTGGGGGGTCCTCTCCTTATCCTGCCATCATGTGACCGGCTCCATCCTGCCATCTTTTCCATCACCTCCTCCCTCGGTCACACTTCGGTTATTTCCGGCCTCAGAGCCGAACCGACTCGGGTCCCCCAGCCCCCATCATTCACCTGATCAGACTTAGGGGGCGATCATTGATCTCCAGTATGGGGGGGGCGGGAGGTGAAGGGTGGCAGTGACGTCACTGGGGTGATTCCAGCAGCTGCTGAGCAGTCACGTGACTGCAGAGGGAAGAAAGGCTAGATGGGGAGGGGTCGCTCAATACTGGCCATCAGGGCTGGGGGATTTTCTTATGCAATATATACATTTTTATATTTCTCTCCTATGTTGGCCAGTCTATAATGCAATGCAGAGGTATTCACTGTCCCCCCCCCCTCAATAGGGTGATGCCATTGTGTATTTACAGGGAAGCAATCTGTCCTAGTGAGTGATTCCTGGGTAATAAAATGGCCTCTCTGGCTATATATAGCCCTGTATCTCCATAGTACAGATATCGCTGCTGGGTCTTATCAAAGGGATCCAGGAGTCTTTACCAACTATCGAGATCAATATATAATTTTGATCTCCATAGGTGGTAAAGGCTTCTGGATCCCTTAGATATAATAATCTCCATAGGTGGTAAGGGCTCCTGGATCCCTTTATATATAATGCTCTCCATAGGTGGTAAAGGCTCTGGATCCCTATATATATATATATATATATATATATATATATATATATATATATATATATATATATATATATATATATATATATATATATATATATATATATATATATATATATATATATATATATATATTGCTCTCCATAGGTGGTGAAGGCTCCTGGATCCCTTAGATATAATAATCTCCATAGGTGGTAAAGGCTCCTGGATCCATTTTATATAATTTCACTCCATAGATGGTAGACTACTGGATCCCTTTGATATGACCCAGCAGCAATATCTGTACTATGGAGATACAAGGATAGATATATAATCTTTTCTGTAAGGCAAGCATTTGGTGCTAATTAGTTGTTAAAAAATGGTGCTCTCTATAACCTCTGGGTTGCTGGCTGTAGAATAGGAGCTCACTGACAGGTTCTCAGTTGACCCAGCGGCTTAACTTTTTGATCACATCAAATTTGAAAGCCAAAATTTAACAAATCCAATTCCTTTTTTTACTTGGTGTGAAATATCTATTTTATTTTAGCTGTATAGAGCTTTACAGATGTGATAATCATGGTCCCCATTGGAGCTCACAAATCTAAATTCCATATCAATATGTCTTTGAAGCATAAGAGGAAACACATACAAACTACTTGTAGATGTTGTCCTTGGTTAGATATGAATCCAGGACCCCTGTGCTGCAATGTAACAGTGCCAACCACTGAGTCACCTTTTTAAAGGGAGTCTCATCAGGTTTTTGCTCTTCCATCTGAGAGCAGCATAATGGAGAGAGACCCTGATTCCAGAGATGTCACTTACTGAGCTTTTTGCTGTCATTTTGATAAAATCAATGTTTTCTCTGCTTCAGATCTAGCAGTTAGAGTTCATGAATATGCTGGACTACCTGGCAAAAGGTCAAGTAGTCCTGCAATGAGAATCTCCTGATTAAACAATGATATCAAAAGAACACTAAGCAGCCCAGTAAGTGACACATTGCCGGAATCAGGGTTTCTGTCCCTATGTTATGCTGCTCTCAGATTAGGTGGCAAAAACCTGACAATTCCCTTTAAATGCAGTGCAGTCTTCAGGCAGCACTAAATAGAGCCGAGGGGGCAGAGCAGATTTAGTTTTGAGGAATTCACTATTAACTTGCTCAATATGGGATTTTTAGGGTCGGTCATGAGTGACTGACAAAGGGGTTGTTCATATTTTTGGACACTACTCTTAAGTTTTACTCTGACAAGTGTATTTACAGTAGGTCTGTATGTAAGTGGCCCACCACAGATCCTTGCAGTTGATGGTGTAGATCACTTTTTTTTTTTTTTTTTACACAGACAAATGTTCCAAGGGTTGCACATTTTTTCAAACAAGTTGTTCATGGGGTGCCATCTATAAAAAAAAATAAATCATTTTTATGGATCCACTGCTGATGGATGAAGGAAGACTTGTCCATCTCTTTTGGATGAAGAAAACAAGTTTAACATACAATTTTGATCCCAGGCTGTAGGAAATCTATGGGAATGAGTATACAGACCAGCTCTTCTCCGGATGCAAGGAAGCTCTCATTACCCAAAAAATGTGCCAATCTCTAGACTGCTGTCTTGGGTTGCTTGCACCTCAGTGATAAGTCTTGCCGGGTGGAGGCCAAACCCTCCGATAAGACTATCCAGACTGGCTATTTTGGCAGATGGTTCTCAGATCAGAATACCAGGCCTGGGCCTGGCCACCGGGTCTCCTGACTGGTACTACCTGTCCAATGGCAAATGAGGCAATTACCGCTGACCTCACAGGTATGCTGGCCCGAGCACGGTCTGTTTCCAAGATGTGAGACTGGCCTTGGCAAGATGCTAGTCTGTACACTTGGTTCTTGTGGGTTTTTTGGTCCCTCACTGACCGAGCAAGTACTTGCTAAATGGGTGAGGAACAAAGCCTCTAATTGGCTGCAAGTGTTGGTTTTCCTAACTTCAGTCTTCTTCCTTCTGGAGTGGAGCCGTATTTCTTGTTGTCTGATGAAACTAGGCCCGATGGCCAACCCGTACCCTTCCCTGTATCCATTAGATTTCTTTCTTTTAGAGGAGCGCTCATTTGCATATTTAAAAAAAAGTCCACCCATTTGAAGGCAACCGTTTTTGGGGGTACCATACTCTGCCAACTATACAAGCACCCTGTTCGGTACCAGAACATGTTTGTCTAATGAAGGCAGCAACGTTGCATATTTAAAGGAACCTTTCCCTTAAAAACTACAGATTGTATCTCCATCTATGTAGTTTATGGGCGGTTTAGATGGCATTAGCCATGGCTGCAGTCACGACTCATGAATGGGATGTAAATGTCAGATATGCATCAAAGCATTACCAAGTCGAGGGAATGAATGTGCTGACGGGAGCTGTGGTGGAGGCCATATTGGCTGAAGTCTGGCTTCCTCAGATGTATTTGATGAATGGCAGCAATTATTTAACTAGTAGACAGGAAAGGATGACTCAAGGTCTTGTTTACCGGTGGTAGTCTTACATGGCTGTAATACGGTAGCAGGATCTGTACCTGGGAGGTGCAGCAGGATGGCCGCTGTGGCTACCATGACCTGAGCTGCTGCTCTATGGTCTCAGATGTTATCACCAAGGCTTGTACTGAGGATGTTGTGATCCTAGAACCAGTGACCTTTGCACTGTCATTTAGCTTTTATATCAAGGGCAAGGGTTTCATATTGTTTACTGGTCCCTTTAAAAAAAAAAGGTTAAAATGGTGACTCTTCCTTTGAGACCTACATGCATAATGGGATGCTTTTGGCCCTTGCGGAGGCTTCTTTGGCTGTCGGCATGTGACCTTCAGGAGGGTTGTTGTGTGATCAGCGTTGCCTTCTCAGGTTCTGCCTCGATTGTGATGGGAGATGGGCAGCTTCTGTCTATTTCTGGTCCTTGCTCTGCTTTAATCTGTAGATTCTGCTGCTCGTTATTGGGGAAGGTATGAAATCCTGGGTTCTCTCTGCCGACAGATGGTGTGATCACATCCCTCCTTCCCCCGGATAGCGTTCACGTTAACACTTTGCAAAATGATGTGGATGAGCCTGATCACTGGGTGCGTGCCTGCAACAACCATCGCCTCAGCATCTTTTAAGCAATCTGAAGCTGCGGCGTTTCAACACAATTGATGCAATTGTGTGCTTTTTGGCTAAAATGGGAAATGAAACCTGCATATTCTACTTGTGCCTCATCTGATCTGTGGGATTTAGTATGGTGTCATATAAACGGCAAGTGCCTAATGTCAAAGTATTGGGTAAGAAAGCTGTGCTCTATCCTGCACTCTGGAAAACAGCGCGCTGCTGACTGATTTGGAGGTTTGGACCTTTACTGGTGCCATATGCATGTTACTGGCATAAGGATGCCAGAAATATTTACCTGTGCTGCGATGAATTAGGCTGCTTTCACACCTCCGGTTTTAGCAGAGCTGGCCAATCCGGCTCTAAAACCTATGCAACGGATGCGGCGACAATACCGCATCCTTTGCATAAGTTTTTGACATGCGGCCCGTCTGGTTTTTGCCGCTTGCGGCAGGCTACTGAGCATGCACAGTGGAAACACCGCATGCGGTGGCTGGATGCGGTGTTTGCCGCAGAACACCGCATGCGGCGTCAATAGGCATGCATTGCAAATCGCGCCGGATGCGGCGCGATGCAGGTTTTTTGCCGGACAAAAAACCGTGCCAGGCAACGTTCCATCCATACAGACCAATGGTCCAAGGGTTTTTTACTCATAACTTGCACATTTTCTTTTTTTCAAACAAGTTATTGATTGGGCGCCCTCTATAAAAAAAAATAAAATAACAAACATGAGTGTGCAGGTTTTTTGCCGGACAAAAAAAGTGCCAGGCAATGTTCCATCTGGCAGCCACATCGGCTAAATTTGCCGCATGCGGCAAAAACCGGACGGAACGCAAGCCCATGCGTCACAATACGGCACTAATGTAAGTCTATGCAAAAAAACCCCACAACCTGCGGCAAAAAAGGTTGCGTTTTTTTCTGTAAAGCGCCGGATTGTGCTGCACAGGAAAAAACGTATGTGTGAAAGCAGCCTTGGTGAACAGTAAGGCCCTGTGCGCACTAGAAAATGGAATTTTCTTAAGAAAATTCCAGACCCTCTAAAAGATTATCGCATCTGTGGTAAACGCACCCGAAAACTGCATGCGGTTTGCTGCTTTTTTTTGACCATTATCTATGGCAAAAACTGCAGGTACCTGCGGAAAAGTGACATTCAATTCTTTTTGCTGCAGAAAACATGCAGTAAAACCTGTTGGTGAAAAACTCTGCGGTGTGCGCACAGCATTTTTTACCATAGTTTTTGCTCGGGAAGGACTGCAGCAAGGTTATGAACATTTTCTGCAGCAAAACCGCAGCGTGCGCACAGGGCCTCAGGCTATATGCGTACTAGGCATTGTTCAGAGTTTTTGTGCGTTTTTCAGGTGGGTTTTTGTGCGGTTTTTGGCTAAAAACTGCATGACTTTGCTTCCTCAGCAAAGTCTGACTTTTCATTTTTGCTGTCCGCACACAACTTTTTTTAGCTGCATTTTTGAGCTATAAAATGGACATGTCAATTCTTTCCTGCGTTTTTAATCTATGCAATGCATTGGAAAAACGCACCGAAACACAGTAAAAATGCATGCATTTTTTTTTTTTCAGTTTTTGCGGCCAAAAACGCAGAACCAAACGTTGTGTGCACATAGCCTAATTGTAGTAACTAATGCACAAGCAAGCTTTTCAGCTCTCTGAATCCTCTTCATGTTTTCCCCTGATATCTCATACTATAGAAGCCATCCTATATACAGTGATGTTAGATGGTGGCTGATGCAGCCCTGCTTTTGACAGCACATAGTTTAAATGCTCAGATCTTGGGTCACTGATTAAAAACTGCCTAACAACCTATCAAATGCTGTCTCCTCCAATCTGAGGCAAGAACACGGCTTCTGCGCTCAGAGGGGAGAGGAAAGTCTGTGCTAGCAGAACAAGTCGAACAGGGCTTGTGTAAAAACATTCTGGATTGTTGGGTGCATTTTATAATATGCATACAGATTAGATGCAGAAAATGCTTGTAGAATATAGTGAAGGGCTATCAGCAAAATGCTAATGGATAATGTACACCACTTGGTCTTATAATTGAGGCCTAACATATTGCAACTGGAAGGCTTTGTGTAAAGCATGCCATTAAGGGTGGGTGGACTGAATGCCAATGATTAGGATGGCACACTGATACTGAATGATCACTTTGCTTACAGGACATGGCTTTTTTTGGGGGGTGACAAGTTAATCTGGGCTTTAGTGTGGCACACATTTAATAAGCACACTACTCATGGGTCACACTAAGAATGGTAAACGCATCAGTAATTAAGCAGGCTTCTCTCCATGTAAAATGGTCTTTTCAATAAAAAAAATCTTGCTGGGAAACTATCACAAACTTCTACCAGACTGCTGTTTTATAGACCAAGATGGCGGACAATCTGAAAATGTGTTTTAAAGGGATTGTCCCCTGTGCAGAGAATCCTGGGTGCAGCTTGTTTGAAAAGCAAATGGATTTCCTACCCCAGGTCTACCCTTCTTCTACAGCTGGTAGTTTCTTCTATTGGCTGCAGTACTGTCATGTAGTCAGTGCTGCAGCCAATAGCTGAGGTTAACAGCTTTGCCGTTGTAGACAGTGCACCGCTCAATGCTTCTGAGCCATGAGTTGGCTGCAGCGCTGATGGGAAAACAGGAGCAGCGGTGGAGACTCTGAAAAGGATAACCCCTGTAGGCTATCTGATTTTTAGTTTCTATATTCACAAATACCATCAATATCTATTATAACATCCCTGTCTGTGATTCATATGGACTTTTTTTTGGGCAGCACAATGACCAAAGAACTACAAATTTATGGAAGTCACATACAGCACATGGATACATCCGTGTTTAACTTTGCAGCATATAGGCAAAGCTTTGTAATTCAATTTAACCTTACTGGGAAAAGACTGAAATATAGACACATGAAAATGACAAACTTACATGAGGAACCAGTACCAGGAGGTTTAAGTACAGATGTGTGAAGGAGGCCTTGGGTGATGTTCCCACAATGATTATTAGCTCCGTGTCCAATCACCACCGGCTTCCCTCTTCCTTCTTTCAGAAAAAGTTAAACGGGAAGTGAGTACTCCAGCTGCTGCTCACTTCCTGTTGATTGCTCTGGTGTCTGAAAGTGGGGAGAGGGAAGCCCGTGCTGACTGGAACAAGGCATCAGTAGGGGTTTTCCTAGTTGTGGACAACCCCCTTTAAAAAGGTCCTTCAAAGTGGATGGGATTTATATAAATCTTGCTAAATTGTCATGTTGCAGATTGCTTTAACAAGATCTTTATAAATCCCATCCACTTTGAAGGACCTTTTTAAAGGAGTTGTCCACAATTAGGACACCCCCTTCTGATGCTGCACATTTACCCCATGGGGGAACCTGGGGGGAATACAAATGTACATTTGCAGCAAGATAAATTGACATGTTGCAAATTGCTTTCTGTGCAAATGTGTATATTTTGTTTTTTTTGTGGACTTTGAATGAGATGATAAACATGTGGGGTTTTTTTCCCCCTGGGGTAAATGTGCAGCATCAGAAGGGGGCTGTCCTAGTCGTGGACAACCCCTTTAAAGGTCCTTCAAAGTGGATGGGATTTATATACATCTTGTTAAAAAAGCAACATGTCAATTTATATTGCTGCAAGTGTGCATTTTTTTTTTGTGGACTTTGAATGAGAAACATTTTTTTTTTTTCTCCTGCTGCCTCAATTCAATAAAATGTAATCTGCACATTACTTTGATAAAGCCAAGAAACAGCTCTTAAAACGTTACATACCAAAAGTATAATAGCATGTAAAAATGCTCTCAAATGCAATGAAGAAAAAACAACTTAAGTTGGATAATTGATCACATGCTGGAGAAAATCTGCTTTAACAGTCGGCCAGACCCACAGATACTGTTTGGCTGCTGGTCTGTGCGGGAGCTCCTGAGGGTGAGATCAATCTAGAATCTCCCATTTCCAACTTACCGATGTCCCTAGCTGTGACTTTTGGCAAACCCAAGGTGCGCTAACTTGTATAGGGCAGTCGGAGGAGATGCCTCGTCCAGTATACATCAGTCCGTTTGGTGGCAATCACGTGTGTGTGGAGTGTCATGAAAGCTTAATTTGGCCATACACATTAGGCTAGGTTCGCACACTGCGTCTTTTTGACGCTGCGTTTTTGTGCGTTTTTGGCCGCTAAAAACGCACCTGCGTCAAAAAAAACGCATGTTTTTGCCGCGATTTGGTGCATTTTTGGCTGCGTTTTGCTGCATTTTTCCAATGCATTGCATGGGGGGAAAACACAGAAAAACGCAGGAAAGAACTGACATGTCCATTTTTTTTAACTCAAAAACGCAGGTAAAAAAAAGATGTGTGCGGGCAGCAAAAATGAAAACTCATAGACTTTGCTGGGGAAGCAAAGTCCTGCAGTTTTGAGGCCAAAAACGCACCCGAAAAACGCCGCGAAAAACTCACTGTGCGCACATAGCCTTAGGCTACTTTCACACTTGCGTTGAACGGTATCCGTTGCATTGCGTTGTGTAACGGATGCAACGGATGTGTTGCATATAGTGACACAACGGATGCAACGGATGCTGCAAAACAACGCAATTCGTTTTGATTTTTTTTTTTTCTTTTTCCCGGTTTTACCAGCGGCAGACTATAGTGAACGATCAGCTGATCGTTCCCTGCAGCCGGCCGCTGGGTGATCAGCTGATTGCTCCCAGTAGCCGGCCGCCGGGTGATCAGCTGATCGCTCCCGCCCGCCGGGTGATCAGCTGATCGCTCCCGCCCGCCGGGTGATCAGCTGATCGCTCCCGCCCGCCGGGTGATCAGCTGATCGCTCCCGGCTGCCGGGTGATCAGCTGATCGCTCCCTGCAGCCGGCTGCCGGGTGATCAGCTGATCGCTCCCTGCAGCCGGCTGCCGGGTGATCAGCTGATCGCTCCCTGCAGCCGGCTGCCGGGTGATCAGCTGATCGCTCCCTGCAGCCGGCTGCCGGGTGATCAGCTGATCGCTCCCTGCAGCCGGCCGCCGGGTGATCAGCTGATCGCTCCCTGCAGCCGGCCGCCGGGTGATCAGCTGATCGCTCCCTGCAGCCGGCCGCCGGGTGATCAGCTGATCGCTCCCTGCAGCCGGCCGCCGGGTGATCAGCTGATCGCTCCCTGCAGCCGGCCGCCGGGTGATCAGCTGATCGCTCCCTGCAGCCGGCCGCCGGGTGATCAGCTGATCGCTCCCTGCAGCCGGCCGCCGGGTGATCAGCTGATCGCTCCCTGCAGCCGGCCGCCGGGTGATCAGCTGATCGCTCCCTGCAGCCGGCCGCCGGGTGATCAGCTGATCGCTCCCTGCAGCCGGCTGCCGGGTGATCAGCTGATCGCTCCCGGCCGCCGGCCGCCGGGTGATCAGCTGATCGCTGTCACTTGCCGGCGCCCGGGCATGCCGGCGGGCGGGCGCTCAGCTGAGCGCTGTGACTTGCCGGCAGCCGGGCATGCTGGTGGCCGGTCATTCAGCTGAGCGCTGTCGCTTGCCGACGGCCGGGCGCTCAGCTGAACGTTCGGCCACCGCGAGCCAAAATAAAGTTTGATTTAAAAAAAAAAAAAAAAAAAAAAAGAGCATGCGCAGTGAAATCCAGAGGATTCCGCTGCTCAAAATAACATTACATGCTGCGTTCCTCCCGCTGGGCGGAAGCAACGGAGCGTCGCCCAGCGGAAGCAACGCAGCTCCTTTTGGTACAATCCGTCAACCATACAAGTCTATGGGAAACAGCGGAATCCGTTAACGGATTCCGCTGTTTCCCAAAAGGGCGGATTGTAACGGAAGGAAAATAACGCAAGTGTGAAAGTACCCTTAGATGGAATCGGCTTACAACAATCTCTGCTGCCTTTCCCATGGAAAGAGCGCTCGCTTGACAAATTGCTTGTTTGAGAATTTTGCCACCAAATCTCTTCTGGCAGCGCAGCCTGAAATGGAACATACCTGATCGACCTCTTCCTGACAATTAGTTGTCCGGCTCCCCCTATATACGTTGACAGCTGGACCCATTGCTGTTGGTGGGTTCTGGTCAATTTTGGTCTGTGTATGGGGGACTTTATCCTGAAGGTTAAAAGGTGGCATTAGAAGACTGCACAGAAGCAAGGCTTAGGAGGAAAAAACAACTTTATTTTTAATCCATATGGCTTATTGGTGTTCTTTTGTGCTTTGTAGATATGATTTGGTAAATCATATCTACACTTGATGTCTGTATCAGCAGTTCAGGGCCATTTCTGGTGCACTGTAGTGTAGCGGTTTCTCTTATAATGCCTTATATCTCATTAATTGACAGTGTTTAAATTGTACTATAGACGTGCAATCAGTTCCCACAGCCGTGAGAAGGGAATTTCCTGCAAAAGCAGAATCACCCCCCCCCTCCTAATGTTTGAAACATTGAAGACTATCAAGAATAAGGACATTACTAAAAAACAAGAACTGGGGCTTGGTTTTACCTGATCAAACCACTGATATGGCGGTCATCAGACTCAAAACAGATCTAGTTTGGCAGATTTAATTTGTGCTCTGCAATTATATCAGTGTTAGAAAACCCCTTACCCCAGGTGCAACTTTTTTTTTTCTTTACAAAGAAACTTTCCTTTGCTCAGCCTCCCCAGGTCCAGTGCTTAGTCTTCATCACTGCTCTCGGTCTCCTCTGTCTGCAGAGCTGTTGTCATGTCAATGACACTGCAGCCAATCTGTGAACGCAGCAGCTTTCACCTGCTTGATCTTTGAATTTGCTCTGGGTGAAGCACTGTTGGACCTGGGGAAGGGTAAAGCAATTAATATTTATATTTTTTTGTTTTGATTGGTGTTTGCATAAACGTCATAAAACTGCAGCGTGAACCTTGTAGTGGGATTTGATTTCCCTAATACAACTTTATTACCAACATACAGAATTGATTTTTGCTGTTGTGGCTGCTCGTGTAGATCAGTTTGCTGGGTCAGTAGGGCAGCATGTACTGTCCTGATGTCTAGCCGGTGACTATTGGTTATAACATATTAAGCCTCTTAAAGGGAATCTGCCATTAAATTTATGCTGCTTGAGTCACTGGCAGCATAGATTGGTCAGGCTGCATGATTGCAGATAGGCTTGTTTTAAGGGTGCTTTACACGCTGCAACATCGCTAGCAATCTCGTTAGTGATGTGACATGCCAGATCGCAGATAAGATTTGCCAAGATCACAGGTCATTTTTGTAGCGCCGGTCACATGTGCGATCTCGGCAAATCGTATGTGCGATCTGGCGTGTTACATCGCTAACGAGATTGCTAGCGATTGTCGCAGCGCGTAAAGCACCCTTTATTCTCAATCCTGCAATGTTTCAGAGAAAACGTGCTTAAAAGCTTCTCCCTGCCTTTTTTCTTTTTCCTATGTAGACACGAGTTGTCAACGAGTGGGTAGAAGCCGGCTGAAAAAAAGAATTTGGCTAGTCATTTGGCTAGTCGGGTCTCCACCTGAAGTCCTGGCTTTTCAAACAATCTTTGAAACGCCCTAGTCTTTCAGAGCAAAATTTCCCTGTCTGCAATTAGGTGGCCAGGCCCTGATGACTGATCCCTGTACCCCCCAAAAATCCTCTTTAAAGGGAACTTGTCAGGTGCAATATGCACCTAGAACCACAAGCAGTCCTGGGTGTACATTGCTAATCCCTGCCTAGCCATACCTGTATACACTAGCATAGATAAAAGATCTTTATAAATACTTTTACAATCTTTTTATCGTATATCATGGGCTGCAGGGTGGCTCAGTGGTTAGCACTGTAGTCTTGCAGCGCTGGGGTCCTGGGTTCAAATACCACCAATGACACCATCTGCATTGAGTTTGTATGTTCTCCCCGTGTTTGCGTGGGTTTCCTCTGGGTTCTCCGGTTTCCTCCCACTCCAAAAACATACAGATAGGGACTCTAGATTGGCAACACTGTCCCCATAGGGACTCACAATGTATGTAAAGCGCTGTGGAATTAATAGCGCTATATAAATGAATAAAATTATCGTATGCTAATGAGCACAGGGACTAGTCCCCTGGGCGTTAGTCGCCCCTGTGGGTGTGCTATCATGCCAATGAATACGCAGCATCACAGCGTGAGCTCACTCACCTCTCCGCTGCCATCGCTGGATTTCAGCTCAGTGCGCATGACCCCGGAGTTTGGGTCATACGCACTATGAAGCCAGGTGTACGTGTCCTGGCTTCAAACTGACGTAGTGTGCATGACCCAAACTCCTGGGTCATGCACACGGAGCCGAAATTCAGTGTCGGGTGATGTCGGCAGAGAGGTGAGAGATCATCGTGACTCTGCAGGCGACCGGCCGGGGAACTAACACCCAGGGGACTAGTCCCTGCGCTCATTAGTATACGGTAAGATCTTTATAAATACTTTTTCTAAAGATCTCTTTATCTATGCTAGTCTATACAGGGACGGTTAGGCAGGGATTAGCAAAATGCATCAGACGGGGAAATCTCAATAAGGGGGTCCTATTCTAGACTTAATATTTCCTTGTCCCATGCAGCCTCATATTCATTAAAAGTAGAACCATATTAAAGCAACACATTTACCTGTAACATTTCAGAAACCGCTTCAATGTTTGCAAGGAGAGGCAACCGCGAATAATGGTAGCCCAGGTCCCAGCATGTGCAGCAAATGCAACACACCAGGACAATGTCAGAACTACAGTAATCCTGTCTTGCTAAATTCTCCTAAAAAGGGGCTTAAAGCCCGTACTTGCGAAGCGCTCACTGATATCCTACTGAGGCACGAATACTAAGATTCTTTATAGCAGGATACTATTTTCTTTAAAAGCACATGCATCATCAATGGTACATAGGCATTAGAACTACTTTAGTCATAGAATCTTATACAATAACAGAAATATGCATCAACATTACCATTATGTTGTAGCAATCCTTTCTCATCGGAGGGACTATTAGTGAGAAGGAAACATGGCATCTGCCTCACAGGAACTGTGCGTCCACTTGAGCGTCCTGGAAAATGTCCCCAATTATTAAGCGAGTCCTTTCTTTTTCTAGAAAACTTTGTACGTCGTTGGCACTGAGTGGTGAATTGGTGACCAGCATGTGTAGTGCCAGACCAGGGTCCATGAATAAAGGCAGAACAGGCCCAAGTAAATGGTGCTTAATTACAAAGCCTGTGGAGAAGGGGAAAGTGAAGTGTGAACACCAACCGATATATAATTTTGGTAGAAACAGAAGGAATCTGCAAACCAGACCAGGTGTGCACGGCATGGTGGGGGTCAGCCACCGAACCAATATATATTAGAAGGGGGGGGGCAGCACTGCTTGAAAATGGTGTGAAAAATTAAAACTGTAAATTCACAAATTCCAACTGTACTACAATACAAAAATGATGTTTTTAGCAAAAACTTGATCAATCTTTTGAGCCACCCCTGCCACGTCACGGCAATCGCGGTTCAGGTATATTGAACCTGACAAATTCCCTTAAAGTGTAAAAAAAAAAAAAAAAATAATTTTCATGTATTAAGAGTTGAAACTCCCTGGCTAACAATAAGGCTGTGTCCATGGTAGAATGTACCTGCGGATTTTTCTGCATCAAAATCCGCAGCTTTCCCCCGGAATCTGCACCTTAGCATAGGTGCGGATTTGACGCGGATTTCGTTGCGGATTTTGATGCGGGTTTTGTCCATTGTACTCTATTGTGTTTCTGAATAAAGCTTAGTCTGTTTTGAAGGAAAAAAAAGGCTTTGTCATTTCCTGTCCCAACCCTCCTTTCTTCTCCATTATCCATTTTGTAATAAAGGGGCAGAAATGTTTAAAGGGAACCTGTTGCCACTTTTTTTGTAAAAAGCTGCAGCCAACACCACTGTGCTTATATACAGCATTTTAACAGGCTGTATATAATAACCCAGTGGTGGCGGCCGCAGCTTATAGCCAAAAAATGTGGTGCCATGTTCCCTTTCACTGGTATTTTAAAAAAAAAAAATGTGCTCCGCTGTATTTTCACTGTCCAGCCCGATGCAAGCAACTGAGGGCTGTGCTTCTCAGCGGGATAAGGCTGAAGCATTCTCTGCCCCTCCCGCTGAGAAACAGTCCTCAGCTGCCCCTGAAAATGGCGGCTCCGTTGTGAAGCGCCATTCACAGGTGCTGTACCGAGGCTCATCCAGCTGCCCTGATGCATTGGCTGGCTGGGTAATACAGGGTTAATGCCAGTTTTCTGCAAACTGGCACTAAGCCCGAGGTTCATAATGTCATGCCTGTGTAGACACGGCCATTATGAACCTCCGTTTGGTAATAAACACTTTTTTTAAATTTTATTTGAAAAAAAACACACACACATCCCTGATTGCCATCTTTATTACTCCCTGAATCCCCCGACGATAATCCATGACAGCTCCGATGTGCACCCGGCTGACCCGGGCACTGACGTCAGCCGGTGACAGCAGCCGTCAGTGTATTATTAAATGCTGCACAGCTCTCTTCCGGCAGCTGGGAACGTCTGACATCAGAGCCCTGGTCAGCTGACTTAATTCGCGCGGGCGGGTCAGCTGACTGCACACCGACCAGCTGATGTGCCGGGCTCCGATGTGCACTCATGTGACCCGGGCACGGACGTCAGCCGGTACCAGCAGCCGGAAGAGAGCTTTGCAGCATCTCGAACACTGACGGCTGCTGGGACCAGCTGACGTCCGTGCCCGGGTCACATGAGTGCACATCGTCAGCTGTCGGTGTGCAGTCAGCTGACCCGCCTGCGCTCGCGAATTAAGTAAGCTGACCAGGGTTCTGAGATCAGACGTTACCAGCTGCCGGAAAAGAGCTGTGCAGCATTTAATAATACACTGACGGCTGCGGTCACCGGCTGACGTCAGTGCCCGGGTCAGCCGGGTGCACATCGGAGCTGTCATGGATTATCGTCGGGGGATTCAGGGAGTAATAAAGATGGCAATCAGGGATGTGTGTGTTTTTTTTCTTTCAAATAAAATTTTTAAAAAAAGTGTTTTCTTTTATTTACCAAACGGAGGTTCATAATGGCCGTGTCTACACAGGCATGACATTATGAACCTCGGGCTTAGTGCCAGTTTGCAGAAAACTGGCATTAACCCCATATTACCCAGCCAGCCAATGCATCAGGGCAGCTGGATGAGCCTCGGTACAGCACCTGTGAATGGCGCTTCACAACAGAGCCGCCATTTTCAGGGGCAGCTGAGGACTGTTTTTCTCAGCGGGAGGGGCAGAGAATGCTTCAGCCTTATCCCGCTGAGAAGCACAGCCCTCAGTTGCTTGCTTGCATCGGGCTGGACAGTGAAAATACAGCAAAGCACATTTTTTAAAAAAAAAAGTGTGAAAAAAGACCTGGGATTCTGTTTTGCCAGCTAAAAGCAAGCAGCCTGTAACTAGCTGCTTTTAGCTGGCAATCCAGAGTCCGGACACAACACGACTACACTGCCACTACTCTACACTACAAAATGGTGAAACTTCCTCAACTATCCTACATCACTTCCTGCGGATTTGTTTGCGAAATCCGCACCAAATCCGCAGGAAAAAGAGCCTGTGTGAACAGACCTGCAGATTTCTTGCGGATTTTACACCTTGCATTGACTTGCATGGGAAAAATCCGCAACAATAATTGACATGCTGCAGATTTTTCCGGATCAAAATCCGCCGCGGAAAGATCCGCAGCATGGGCACAGCATTTCCAAAATGCCATTGAAATGGCTTGGAAGTGCCGCTGCTGCAGATTTTCGGCAAATCCGCGGTAAATCCGCAGCGTGGGCACATAGCCTAAGCACCCAGGACTTTCAGTCCATAGACTTCACTGACCTAATTTCTGAAAGTATTGTGACTTTATAAAATGGACAGAATGAAATAAACATAACACTCTGAACCCAACAAGGTTAGCAGCAATGGAGGATAGATTGTTGATACTTAAAACAGTGATTGCTGCTAGTAAATAAGTTTTGGGACAAGCAGGTTTCTTCCAGAGTTCTTCTGCATCAAAATGAAGTCTGTGACCTTGAATGTACCTTGTACGATGCACCTTATTTTATAAGGCATGCTAATGGGATCAGGCTTCTGTACTAAAGATGACATTACAAATCCTTTGTGAACTATCTGCTGTATTCAGGAAAAACGTGCTTATGGTTGTGAAGACCTTTATTTTCTTAATGCCTCCAGAGCTCCTTCAAGAAGTAATCTCTCAAATGTAGATGGAAACCTTATATTGTGACTTCCAGCAATGCTTGGCATTAGGAGTTTACTGTTGGCAACAAGAAAACGTAATCTACTTACATAATCACCAGTTCTGTCTGTTCTCCTATTCTATCATGCATTGCGGCATTGTCCGTTGCGCAGCCGCAGTTGGAACGATGCTCTGGCTTCCGGGTCCTCACTGCACGCACGCATACACAGCAGACACTGAACATGAACACACAGCGCACATGCATGTATACACTCAACAGACACACAAACTGGTGTATACTCACCTGTTTGGGGGCTGCCGCATCTGCGGTCAGCCCTTTACTGCAGTTGAATGCTTTGTGGCGCCGTAAAGCATTCAACTGCAGTAAAGCCATGACATCAACCTGCAGTGGCCGCTTCGTACACCGGGCGCTATCACGGAGTCTGTGCTGCAGCTGGAGGCTCCGCAGGCACGGAGGATAGGAGAGACTGCATAATAGGGGATAGAAGAGAACTAGCAGGAGCACAATGTGCTCATTACGGTAGAGGACATAAGCCCCCCCCCCCACCAGATCTGTATGCCCCCAGCCCCACTCACCACCGCCTATTTCTAGTTTTAATATATTCATTAATTTTAAACTGGTCTGTCCACTACATACACACTGCTGCTACCCCATTTACTACTAAAAAACGCTTGCTTACACAGGCAAATGTACTAATGGCATAAAAGGTGCTATTAGGCTTTTTATTAGAACCACTCTGAATATGTATCCTCCAAACTGGAATCAACCCAAAGAGACCCCAATATCTGCTAGTGGGGTATGTTGTGCAGCAGATCTGACACTGCATGGTGTGGTAATGGCAGATGCAGAAATTGGGGTCCTTGAAGTCAGTTCTCTATGACTAGAGAAGCCGCAGAATGATGACTTGTCCTCCAGTTTTTTCTTGTTTTCCCCTTCCCCATCCGTTTGAGTAAACTGCAGTCGTCAAATAGCTGATCTCAACTTGGGCAATTCCATATTTGAGTCAAGTCCTGAAGATTTTTGTTCCACAGTTGTAAGTTGTGTGTGATCGGGTCAGTGCTTGGAAGATCAGATGCCTCATTGTAGAGTAGCTGCAGCAGTCACATGACTTCTGAATTGGCAAAGTGCAATGGACTAGAACGACCTTCATTGTATGCAAAGTGTCACCACCTCAGCTGTTGTGTTTTTTTTTGTTTTTTTAGAATTGATATTGAGGTTGCTCTAAACTTTTAATATGAAAAATTATATATTTTTATTCTATTGTATGTTGCCTATATTCTGCAGTCTCTCCTGGAATCATAAAGGATATGGAACACTAGTTTAGTTTGGATCTAAGTCAAACCCCACCCCCACCCCCATGTGATGTTGTCCATAAATGTATAATTTTACAGTGGTTTTGTACTCTGTGGCAGTGGTCCCGCAACCTTTGTGTTCTCTAGAGCTGCATTCAGCTCTCGCCCCTCAAAGTAATGAGTCAGACCCTCTGCTACCTGTATGACAGCCGAAGACTTTCCTCATAAATGACCACACCAAGGCAATATGCAGGGGTTACTACCTGCATCCAGAACTGCTCCTGTCTGGCGCTACAGGGGGTGGGGGTTAGCAATGGCATAGACCATCCGGATGCCTTTTTTTGTAGATGCATCACCATTCTGCAGCATAGAACACTAAATGATTGTAGATTACGGTAGTGGCTGAGAAGTGCATTGCATATGGATGCTAGGTTCGAAAAAAATTGTTCCCTCATGTGACAAATGGATGTCACTTGTACCACTTCTAGATGGGAATTATGTGTATGAGCATGCCCTACGTCAGACTCCAAACAAATGTGAGCTGGAAACCCAGAGCTGTGGTAACCTGATGCAGGACAGGAGCAGAGGCTGGACACCGTTAAAGGGTATCTGTCACAAGGTTTAACACCTAATCGGAGAGCAGTATAACATAGGGACAGATCCTGATTCCAGTGGTCACTGGGCTGCATAGAGTAGATTAATCAACAGTAATTACAGGACTACCTGGTGCACTGGTAAGTAGTCAGCATAATTGAGCTATGTATAAGGCTGGGGCCACGTGGGACTACTGCGATCCTCGCATGACACTTGGCTCATGCTGGCAGCACAGTGGGAGCAGTGTCACTGACTGAGGTGCGATCGGACCACAGCTGCGGGGGGCATGCCTGCACTGAGGGGAGTGCCAGCGCTGAGAAGGGGAGGGGGATTTATCTCCCTCTCTCCTCCGTTGCTGGCTATTGCCATTCTTGCTCTGCACTCACAGTACACCGGTGTACTGCAAGTGCAGTGCGAATTTTTTTTTTTCCTCCCCCCTAGACTTGAATGGGTGCGGAAGAAACAAGGATTGCATTACACCTTCAGCATGCTGCGACTATTTTCTCGGTCCGATTAGGGCTGAGAAAATAGCTCATGGGTTCTGGCACATAGGCTAATATTGGTCCGAGTGGAATGCGATGTTTTATCACATTCCACTTGCTCCAATTTTCATGCAGTGTCTTAGGCCTTAGTGCTAGATCTGCAGTAGATAAAACATTGATCTTATTAAAATGACAGCAAACAGCTCAGTAAGTGACAAATCGCTGCAATTGGTCTGTGTCCCCCTATATCATGCTGCTCTGATTGGGTAGCAAACGCCTGGTGACAGATTCCCTTTATGTGCAAGTTACACATTACGGAGTGGTAACATAAGGGCAATAAAATAAGTGCTAAGTGCTCTTTAAATCCAGCATGCTTGATATTTCCCCCAGAACACTTGGAAACCTTCATCCTATGAACAGAGTTGAAAGCCTGACATGGCTGGAAACACAAGTCTGGGGTCTCTGGTTGCTTGAGCAGTTTTGCTTTTTATTTTTTTTTTTTTTTTACTGACATCCTTTATCCTGCAGGCAGGTGTCATCGACTTGTGTGACAATGTTGAAATGACAGTGTGCACAATGTTTCTCCTTGCAGATTTGGTGCTGAAATAAATCTGCATATTGATCCTTGCACGTGTTTGAGCTTTTAAGTTTTCCCTCGTTTTCATGGGGCAAATAAACAGTGTCAAATGTTTTTTGCTGCCAAAAGAACATTCTACATCAAATCCTATGTGCACATATCCTACATGTTGCTATTTAGTTGACACATTTTAAGCGGTTTTGTGGCTATCATTACGACAGTCATCGCTTGCACACCTTTTTATGATCTGGTTGTGTATAGTGGCAAAAAATGTATTGGCAGCACACTATTCTGTACACGTGCTGCTGACACAATGTTTTACAAACACAGAACTTGGCTACTTTCACACCAGTTTTTTTCAATCAGGTACAATCCGTAAAAAAAACGGGTAAAACGGATCTGGTACCGCATCCGTTTTATCCCCATAGATTTGCATTGTTACCGGATTGTACCTGATGGCTTTGCGTTTCATCCAGTTTTTTCCGGAAGCGGCAAAATTAATCAAAGCGGCGGCCGGAGGCAACGTGTCTTGCAATGTTTTTTTTTTGTCCGGCAAAAAACCCGCATCGCGCTTCTTCCAGCTGCTGCGGCACATTTTTCAATGCACGCCTATGGACGCCGAATGCGGCGCGATGTGGAAAAAACTCATCCGGCCGCCGCATGCGGTATTTTCCACTGCGCATGCACAGTAGCATGCCGCAACTGGAAAAAAACTGACGGGCCGCATGTAAAAACGTATGCAAAGGATGCGGTGTTTTCGCCGCATCCGTTGCATAGCTTGCACAGCCGGATTGAGCCGCACTGCTCAAACTGCATGTGTGAAAGTAGCCTTATTGAGGGGCTGAAATCCACACATTTGACTGCACCATTGGGTTTAGTGTGACACGTCTTTTTATGCTAGCATGAAGAATAATAAAGCTGCTGATGGGGGAGGGGGGGATTTGATATCCCACAGTCTCATACACTGCCATATACTATTACTTGACGGCCCTGCTGGACTTCAGTGTTCACTATATATAGAGGGTTTTACAGACCTTCCACAATTGTAAATGTAAGCGCTTCCTTTTTTCGTTATCTCCACACATGGTTCTGGCAATGCTGCTGACACGCTAGTTTCATTACTGGTTTATAACCATAAACCAGATTTGAGAACCTTCCTTGTTCTGACTTCCAGATACAATTTAAGTTTTCTAGGTTTTTACTCAGCCAAAATTAAAGCTTGTTCTTTACACTCTTTAGAATCGGTGTATGTAATGTAGTTAAGGGGTTGTCCAGTGAAAACAAGTAGTTATAGCCTATCTTTCTATAGGCAACAGATTGGTGCAGGTCCCAGTGGTCAGACCTCAACCGATCTAACCACTGGGACCTGCACCAATCTACAGAGCTAGGGACCTTTCATCCCATTTACAAAATAGAATGGCAGGTTGGATGCTGCGCTCTTGGTCTGGGACTGGAGGAAGCAGAGCGCAGCCCTTAAGGTCCAGTCACACTAAGCAACTTACCAGCGATCCCAACAACGATAGGGATCGCTGGTAAGTTGCTAGGAGGTTGCTGGTGAGATGTCACACTGCGACGCTCCAGCGATTCCCACCAGCAACCTGACCTGGCAGAGATCGCTGGAGCGTGGCTACACGAGTTGCTGGTGAGCTCACCAGCAACCAGTGACCAGCCCCCAGCGCCGCATGGAAGATGCTGCGCTTGGTAACTAAGGTAAATATCGGGTAACCAACCCGATATTTACCTTGGTTACCAGCGCACGCAGCTACACGTGCAGAGAGCAGCGCACACTGCTTAGCGCTGGCTCCCTGCTCTCCTAGCTACAGCACACATCGGGTTAATTAACCCGATGTGTCCTGCAGCTACATGTGCACAGAGCAGGAGCCGGCACTGACAGTGAGAGCGGCGGAGGCTGGTAACAAAGGTAAATATCGGGTAACCAAGGACAGGGTTTCTTGGTTACCCGATGTTTACTGTGGTTACCAGCCTCCGCAGAAGCCGGCTCCTGCTGCCTGCACATTTAGTTGTTGCTGTCTCGCTGTCACACACAGCGATCTGTGCTTCACAGCAGGACAGCAACAACTAAAAAATGGCCCAGGACATCCAGCAACAACCAACGACCTCACAGCAGGGGCCGGGTTGTTGCTGGATGTCACACACAGCAACATCGCTAGCAACGTCACAAAAGTTGTTCGTTAGCAGTGATGTTGCTAGCGATGTTGCCAAGTGTGACTGGACCTTTAGAAGTGCTTGGAGCTGATGAAATAAGATCTGCAGTGTACATGCCCCCACATGATAAAGGTTCCCTCCTCTAACTATTGATGGACCCCTACTAATAAAGCATCTGACCAAATGATTGGTGGTTTCACGAGACAACTAGATTTTCTGAGTTGCATAATCTTAGACATTTGCTGTCTGAATTGGTGTGTATTCATGACATCCTGATGTGGGGAGAGGAAACTATTCTTGCAGTAAGTCATGTTGCTGTCATGTGCACTGCTTTGACATTAAGCTGTGAGGCAGAAATACTACAAACAGCAACTTTTCAAAGTTTTCATTCACGTTTTTGGCTCTGCAGTCATTCATGCATTTGAGTTAACAATCATAATTACATGGATGCAAATGGTTTATTAAATGACTGCAGTTGCTCAATAGGTGGTACACTAAGGCTATGTGCGCACGTTGCGTAAAAACATGCAGTTACGCTGCGCTTTGTAGCGCAGCGTAACTGCATGCGTCCTGCGGCCCCTGCACAGTCTATGGAGATTGTGCAGGGGCCGTGCGCACGTGGCGTCTAAGAGCGCAGCGCTTCGGCTACTGCCGAAGCACTGCGCAAAAAGTGACATGTCACTTCTTTCCTGCGCTTTGCCGGCAGCTCCTGCTCTATGGGAGGAGCTGCAGGCAGAGCGCATGGAATCGGCGCTCACTACGGACATTTCTGCAGCGATCTAAAGCGCACATGTGCTCTTCAGATCGCTGCAGAAATTTCTGCAGGGCTTGTACGCAACGTGCGCACATAGCCTTAAGTGGCTGCAGTCAAAGGGGTAATGTCAGGATCATGGCTTATTGCTGTACAGCACTAAATGCCATTTGAGGACTCATCCATGCTGGAAACGACTGATGCTCATTGCCTCTGTATTGCTGATATGGGTACAGTTTAGTGAATCTATACTAGGACTTCGGTATATGGTTCACTTTGCAACCATTGACTGGTGCCCACATAAGGATGAAGGATAATCTGACTTGTCATAAATTGCTTGCTTTGTCCAATCCATAAATGCTATTCTGGTATGTTTCTACCTCATGTCCTAATGTCTTTTATTTTTTGTTTTCCCCTTCAGCATTGGGAGCTGCCTATGGCACAGCAAAGAGTGGCACAGGGATTGCAGCAATGTCTGTCATGCGGCCTGAGTTGATCATGAAATCAATCATTCCTGTGGTCATGGCAGGTATCATTGCCATTTACGGACTGGTAGTTGCAGTGCTTATTGCAAATTCTCTAACAATAACAATCACACTATACAAGTAAGTGCTGTTTCTAGGGACTGGTTGTATTAAGGGATTGTCCACCATTAAACACTTTTTAAAGGGAACCTGTCCGGTGACTTAAAAAAAAAAGCTATTAACCTGCAGATATGGGGTTAATAATGTTCTGATGCAACAGCTGCTGGGAGGAAATCGACTTTATTCCTTCCTACAGCCTTGAGCTTTCAGTCATAAAGGTACAGCTGTTAGCTGTTCAGTCACTTGTCACCCCTCTGTGCATGGTGAGCAGCGGCTGTAACCAGGCCCTGCCTATGTACTGATGAACCGGCTGTCAGTGAGACTGGCAGCAGTGCCTGTAACTGAAAGCCTGAGGCTGCTGGAAGGAATAATTTCCTCCCAGCAGTGGAGCTGTCAGTGTGGCACCTGCACATCAGGATGCAAGTAACCTCATATCTTTAGGTTTTAGTGTTTTTTGTAATTCTAGCACCACCACAGTTTAGAGGGAACTTTGTCATAACACTTGCTATCTGACTGCTCTCACCAGTGGAAATGTCAGGTGACTCCTGCAGCCAATAAATATTAGCCAGGTGCTAAGCCAGACAACTTTGAGCCCAAAGTAACCTGTTAGGCTGTGCCCACGAGACAACGTACCCATGGATTTTTCCGCTGAAAAATCTGGATTTTCTAGATCTGCAGGTTTTAGCAAAAAACAGACACTCCCCATGTTGTCCTATGGGATTTGGGGAGTGCTGTATCAATGGTGCGGCATGTGTGGCTGCGGATGGCCCGCAGCCGCACGGAACCATGTCAATTATTCCCGCAGAATTTTCACTCCTCCACTATTAAGATGCATGGTGGGAATTCCGCAGGTGTTTCCACACGTGCCCTGCAGGTTTACCGCAACAAAAATGCTTGGAACCTGCAGCTATGGATGGCTGCGGATTCCGGGGAAACCTGCAGAAATATCCATGGATATGTTGTCCCGTGGGCACATAGCCTTAGTGTGGTGGTGTACATGACTGCACTAACTTCTGGAACTATTGTAATGGCCATTAATTTGTCCCATGTCAGTGAATAGTGCTGTGGTTACATGTATACCCCTCATCCTTTTGAACAGTAAATTCAATCACTGCGATGTTTCATATGTATTTAGTTGGAAAACCCCTTTTAACACGATTAGTTGTCCACATACCATTTTTCCTTTTTATATAGTGTCAACGTATTCCGCAGCACTTCTGCTAGTCATGAATTGTAGTTACATGTTGCAGTTATGAAGGTTGCACAATATTAATGGCCTCTCTGCTGGAAAGGATGCTTCCAATTATATGCATAGGGGTGTTCTGGTGTGGTGGTTTGGGGTTTTTAGAAAGGTCGATCACCCTCTGTTCCCAGTATGGTGTGATCTGGGTAATGAGATTGTACTGACTGAGAGCTCACAAAAGCTGAAGGACAAATAAGGCTTCATATGTGGCACTAATGCATATAGATTGTGTTTATAATTGGTGCTGACCATGTAACTTCTGTTCTTTACCGGTTATCCAAGCAGTTACTACAGGTATTATATAATGAGTGATGGAGGTAATTATACGGATATAACCGATCTGATCGTATTGAGGGTCTAGACTAGTGTTCAATATTAAAGGGAAACTGTCACCACTTTTTTGCCCTATAAGCTGCGGCTGCCACCACTGGACTCTTATATACAGCATTCTAACATGCTGTATATAAAAGAGCCCAGGCCACTGTGAGAACATAAACACTTTATAATACTTGCCTAACGGTCACACGGTTGGCCATATGGGCGTTTCCGGTGCCGGCGCCGCCTTTCGGCCATCTTCGTCCTTTCTGAAGCCTGTGTGAATGACATGTCTGTCATACACTCGCCGGTCCTGCGCAGGCGCACTACAATACTTTGATCTGCCCTGCTCAGGAGCTGAATGCCGGCAAGTGTGTCAGATGCGTCATCCACCGCAGCTTCAGAAGATGGCTGAAAGAGGCAGCACCGGAGAATGGAGACACCCATATGGCCATCCGCGCGACTGTTGGGTAAGTATTATAAAGTGTTTTTATGTTCACAGCAGCCTGGGCTCTTTTATACAGCATTCTAACATAGAAAAAGAAGTCAGCACGATCTGAAATTAACATGCATCATATAAAAAGTGTAAATACAGATTTATTCCAACTGTACTACAAAAGATTTTTGGAAAATAATTGATCAATTCTTTGAGCCACCCCTGCCAACGTCACGGCAAATCTGAATAGGGGGGGTCCTACACTATATTATGTATTTCATGTGCCATGCGGCCTCCTAGATAAAGTTAAAAGCAGAACCCTAATGGAGCACACATACCTGTAACCTGTATATAGCCGCTTCCATGTTGCAAAAGAGGCAATTATGGATAGAGGCCAGCCCAGGTCCCAGCATGTGGAGCAAGCTCTACACATACCAGGACTATATCAGAACTGACCCTCCCAGTGCCAGACAGCAACCATTGATAAAGGCGGACCAGATCCAAGAATGGTGCTTAGCAATGCCTGTGGAAAGGGTGAGGCAACTGAATGTGAACAGCTACCTTCCATTAACTTTATCTAGGAGGCAGCATGGCACATAAAATACATAATATAGTGTAGGACTCCCCTATTGAGATTTGCAGTGACGTTGGCAGGGGTGGCTCAAAGAATTGATCAATTATTTGCTAAAAATCTCAATTTATATTATAGTACAGTTGGAATAAATCTGTGAATTTGCACTTTTTATGACGCATGCCATTTTCAGATTGTGCTGGCTTCCTTCTCACAGCATTTGAACATGCTGTACATAAGAGCCCGGTGGTGGCTGCAGCTTATAGGGCAAAAAAAGTGGTGACAGGTTCCCTTTAAGGCCACTATGGTCACTAAATGTATAGATGTGGTCATGACACAGGCGATCCTAATGCACTGGAAAGAGTATAAAGATTGGATATGGTGACACTAAGTTGGGAGCACTGATTAAACAGTTCCCTGGATAGAAATGCTTCAGCCAAATGGTAAATTATTCAAGTTTTGTTTACTCAATTTATGTTCAGTCTGTTTTAAACTTAATGTATAAAACTAACAATTATCCCTAACTTTTTTTTTTTTTTTCCTTCTCTCCCCTCTTAGGAGCTTCTTACAACTAGGTGCCGGCTTGAGCGTAGGACTGAGTGGTCTTGCTGCTGGGTTTGCTATTGGCATTGTTGGAGATGCCGGCGTGCGGGGTACAGCGCAACAGCCTCGGCTATTTGTAGGCATGATCCTGATCCTCATTTTTGCTGAAGTCTTGGGTCTGTACGGTCTCATCGTGGCCCTGATCCTGTCCACAAAATAAAGAAGAAATTGATTTCCCACCCCCTTCCTTGACGTTCCAGAAAATCGCCACTTACAAATAATGGTTTTATCTCATGTGTACAGTCATCCTTCACCCGCCCCCGATTCAGTAGTTCTCCTCCTCCCTTCTCTACCCTGTAACTGCGCAATTGTAAGTTAGTGACTGTTGTGTGTAACCCTCTAGCTATATTCATCAAGAGGACTTCAGGGCAATATGGGGTCCTGATGCCAGTGTTGTGGGCCGGAAGCGGGCGTCACTTCCACAATCCCCACCCAACAACCACCCCTTCTGCGTGCAGTGTTTATATATTTTTTTTTTTTCTTGCCTCCCATATCGACTCTGGATGTTTCCTAACAGAAGTATCATATATAAATGATCTAGACTGTAACTTCCCAATTTCATTCAATGTTTTATTTATAAATACAAAGAATCTTCATTGTTCATACTTTAAGATGAGAGCCAGCTGTTTCTTTCCTCTTGTAACTCTTCCCAGCCCCCCTGCCCCTTTGCTGCATATATATATATTTAATCTTTAGCTGTATATCTGTGTGGGGTTTCCTTGTAAGTGCTGAGAATTCCCTGGATGTAATTTGGTTCGAGATTGCTGTAATGTTCTGACATTGGAGTGAGGTCTAATATATATTTTGTTCTAGTTTTTTTGTTTTAATACAAGAAGAAAAAAAATGATTCCCGTCCGTGTTAACTGGTGACCAGAATAATATTTTAAAGCAAAACCTTGACGTATGGTACAGATGCACCTGCTGCTGGGCATCAGTGACACATTTCCAAATAAAACATCTCGATACACGAAAGCTGTCATTTTATTCAATGTTCCCAGTTAAAAGGTTAATTGCATGAAAACTGACATATCTAATTCTAATGCTAAATCACCAATGGTGATAAACAATATAAAGATTGATTTTTTTTTATTTTTTTTTTTTTGTATCACTCCAGTGGTGCTTTAATAGTTATTACATAACTTGGTCTGTCCCCTGATCTTAAACTGACCTCTTGCCATATTCCTTTCCTGGCGGGCTCTGATTTGTGTCCTGTTGGCAGCTCATGTGTTTCATGGCGTGTGCTTTAGGTCACAACACACTCTAAGTCTAGGAGAGCCTCATTCTGGCTCCCATAGACTTGTACTGAGTGTTAACTTCTGGTCAGTCAGAAGTTATAGGCACAAGATGGTGCCATGGACCAGAGCGGCACTGAAAGAAGAGGGTGAGTATAATGCAGGGGACTTATATTTAAAGTGCCCTCCAGTGTTGAAGAAAAGCCCCCACAGAAGTGGTGCTTTTAATGGTAGGGCTTGATTGATCTCAGATTCCCCTGACCCTAAGAATGAAGGGTTGGTGTACGGTTTACTGGTTTTTACACTGGACTCAAAGCTACATCAGCATACTATCCCTTTCTTACTTGGGACATGGGTTTAGTTGTCAGTTAATGGTAATAAATCAAAAAGTGAAAAGTTTTGGAAACCCATTCTTCCCCAGCTGCAGATAATAGTTTTTTTTAGTTGTTTTTGTTTTTTTTTTTAACAAACTCACCCTTCCCTGGTCCAGAACAGTGTCTTCAGCAGTGACATAACATCCATGGCATTGCAGTCAAGAGCTTGAGCTGATGACAATCTGCTGAGCTTATTGTTGGGCTGCAGCATTGAGTAGAGTGTGCTCTTTATTCAAGCTGCTATGTTCACACTGCGTTTTTTTTACGCTGTTTTTGGCCGCTAAAAATGCACAAACTCACCCACGTCGAAAAAAACGCATGCGTTTTTACTGCGATTTGGTGCATTTTTGGCTGCGTTTTGCTGCGGTTTTCCAATGCATTGCATGGGGGGAAAACGCAGAAAAACACAGGAAAGAATTGACGGTTTGTTTTTTTTTTTCTCCCCAAGCGTTTGCAGCTTAAAAAAAAAAGTTGTGTGCGGACAGCAAAAATAAACTCAGACTTTGCTGGGGAAGCAAAGTCATGCAGTTTTGAGGCCAAAAAACGCACCTGTAAAAAGCCGCAAAAAACGCACTGCGCACATAGCCTTAGGGCTGTGGCCAAAAAGATAAATGAGCTCAGTGGCTTGGAGCATCAGTGCCCACTCCACTCAATGGAGTGTGTGTTTGATTTGAACTGCTGAGCTCACTTTGGCTGCAGCGCTGAGTGGTGTGCGGTGTTGATTTGAGCTGCTGAGCCTTATTTGGCTGCCATGTGGAATAGTGGGCTGTTAATTTGAGCTCCTGAGCTTTAATGGTCACTGGGCTTTTGCTTTGACATTAATCTGGTGGTGGTGATGCAATGCTGGACTGGGTGGGAAGGGTGAGTAAAACTAGGTTTTAGTTTTTAATAACTAGAAATTAAAACTTAAGTAGAAATACTCAAATGCAGGTTTTTTGCTCTTCATTAAAGGGAACCTGTCAGGTAATTTTGTGTTCCAACCTTTTAGCTGTGTGATGTGTGGCCTAGTAACCCCTACCTACCCATCCCTGCATTGTAATATTGTGTAATGTGCATATATGAAAATGTTATTACTTATGTGTACCCTATGTAAATGAGCAGGGTTTCTAGCTCCATGGGTGTTGCATCGCCCTGTGGACGTTTACATGTTTTCTGTGGCATGTGCCTGTCATACCATGGATTTACATGATTGATATCCTGTCGCTCCTTGAGATCCTGCACATGCACTTACCATTTCCACAAGCTTGTTACCTGGGCGCTTGTTGTCTTCAGACGCACACTGCGCATGCTCAGACGCCTGCGGTTCTGGTCATCTGCATCTGAAGATGAGAAGTAAGCACCTGAATAACAAGCCTGTGCGAATGGTAAGTGCGCATGCACCGGATCTCAAGGAGCGATGGGATGTTGCTCATGTAAATCCATACTATAACGCCCACAGGGGCGTGATACTACAGGAAACATGCAAATACCCACAGGGCAATGCCCATGGGGCTAGAGCTCTTGTTCAATTACATAGGGTACACATGTAAAAACAAATTTTTATAAATGTACACTATACAATATTACAACACAGGGATGGGAAGGAAGGGGTTACTAGGCCACACAACACTGCTACTAGGTTAGAACACAAACTACCTGATAGGTTCCCTTTAAATGGTAGATATTAAAATGACAGGTCTCACTAAAACAGACGTTTCTTCAAACACTGATAACTTTACTCAAATACTCTGCATTAAAATATCAATGGAAGACATTTCATGAGGATAGTAAACTGCTTTACACCATGTGGGTTTGCTGAGTTCTTCTGTTGGAGTCTATTTGGGTATTGAGGAAGATAAGTTCTAGTAGTTTAGTCAATACTAATATAGATATAGTTCTACCATGTGTATATATAATATGGTATTGCTGTACAGCATGGCCTTTCCTACCAACAGAACTCTCAACACAGGAACAAAAACTACCTAGAGGAAATAACAAGCTATTTAATACTTTATTCTTAGGATTTTGCATTAGTTCTGAAAAGGGTGGTGTTATTAAAATATGAAGATAGAGCAGGATCCTGTCAATAACAAGACTATCCTGGGCCCATGTACAGTTGGAAGGATTGCTGCAGTGACCTGGATATACAAACACCATGTACTGTTATGAGAACAGACTCAGCAACACTGCCATTATTAAAGTAAATGTGCTGGATAGCAGTGTGAGCAGCCTCTTCTTACTGCTGTGCTTCTGCCGTCAGGATATTTTCCTACAGGAAGAGAAGACACGTTATGTCCCCCAATTACCCCCCCCTGCACCCTATCATTTCTGAACAATTTCTTTGTCACATCACTTTTCCAATATGCTGTGGTAACTGACTGTACCACTGTTGACACTGCAAATAGGACTCTATATTTCTTTTTTTTTTTTAATTCTTTATTTTAAAGACCGACACGAGAACATACAAAATAACCACTGTTCCACAAAAAGCAGAAAAACAGATTTCAAATATTTAACATTGACATATATCCCACCCTTCCGCTCTCCTGTACATATCTAATAACTGCAACTGCTCGAGTCAGTCCCATTTTAATCCTTTTATGAACCAACCCAACATGGGTAGAATACAGAACATAGAAAGAGAGGGCAAAGCCCGAAAAGAATTTAGAACCAGGATAAGAGAAAAAGGTAGAGAGAGATTAAAGGGGAGGGGAGAGTAGGAGAAGATAGTGGGCAGAGAGGTGAGAGAAAGGGAAAGCGAGAAAAGAGGAGAAGAGGAGAAGAGAGAGGAAAAAAAAAAAAAAAAAAAAAGGGGGGGGGGGGGGGGAGGGAATGCTCCACCAGAGCCTCACAGCAGCCGTGGAGGAGCGAGTAATCTGGCGTAATCCGCCGAGTAAGTGAACTCCAACCATGGGAGCCAGGTCCTGCGAAAACCTTCCTGACTGTCATTGAGAGAGGATGTCAGGTCCTCCATGTGCCTTAGGTCATTAACCCTTGCAACCCACTGTGCCAGTGTAGGGGGGGTAGTAGACTTCCAGCCAAGCGGGATACAAGACCTGGCGGCCATTACCATAAACCTAAGCAAAGAGCGCTTGTATCTATGAGCCGGGAGTTCCGAAAGCTGTAAGATATACAGTTCCGGACCCAATGTCTCAGCCGTGCCGGTCACCAGTCTAGTTACCTCCCTCACTCCTGACCAAAACCGTTGTAAAGAAGGGCAAGACCAAAAGATGTGCACGTAGTCACCCTCCCCCGAACCACACCTCCAGCAAACGGGATCGACTGAGGGGAATATCCTATGAAGCCTGGTCGGGACTCTATACCACCTGGTCAGAAGTTTGAAGTTGGCCTCCAACATTCTGGAACTGACCGAGGTTTTATGTGCCAACATTAGGACGTTGTTTCGCTGCGTGTCTGACAAGGTCGTCCCAAGGTCCCTTTCCCACTGCCGCAAATAAACCGGGGTGGGCAAATCACCCGGGTCTGATAGCAGATTGTATGCCAGGGAAAGTGAGTGCCGCAGGGCCCCCTCTCCCAAGCACAATTTTTCGAATCTAGTGAGAGGCCCAGCATACCGGGCGAAGCAGGGAAGGGAGCTCAAGAAGTGTCTCAACTGCATTGCCCTCCATCTCCCCATGGGGTCCGGCGGCAGGAGACCACAAATATCCGAAAGAGACAACCAGTCACCCTCTCCTCCCATCTGGTAAGCTCTGAATCTGCCCCCCTGTACCCAGCTCCGAAAAACTGGATCTGAGAGGCCGGGACGGAAATCCGGATCTCCTATAATTGGTGACATGGGAGAAGGCAACGGCAGGAGAAGGCGCCGAACCTCTCCCCTCGAACAGCATTCCAGAGTAGCGCCAATGGTGGGATGAGATCTCACAGAGGCCGGGAACAGGCTCCCGACCCAAGGCATGGCTGGTAAATGTACCTCCGAGAAGCTCTGTTCCAGGGCGACCCAAGGTTTCATCCTGGAGTGACGGCACCAATCCAGAATCCTAACCATATGTGTGGCCCAGTAATATTTTTTCATATCAGGTATTCCCAGCCCACCCCTACGCTTAGGTCTGCACAGTAGGGAACGGGAAAGCCTCGCCGGCTTATTTGCCCAAATAAATTTAGTATATAGTGAGGCCACTTCCTTGAAAAAAGAGCTCGGGATCTTAATTGGCAGGGCCTGAAAGAGATAGAGAAGCCGTGGTAATATGTTCATCTTCAATATTGCACACCTCCCAAACCATGTGAAAAGACCCCTCGCCCAGTTTGCGCAATCTGTTCTAATGGACTGCAGGAGAGGGAGATAGTTCAGCTTATATAGTTGGCTATTGTCCGCTGCCAGCTGGACCCCCAGATACCTCAAAGAATGATTAGCCCACTTAAACCCAAACGCAGATTGAAGCGCAATAACAAGATCTTGGGGTAAAGATACATTCATAGCCTCCGATTTTGACATGTTAATTCTAAAATTAGAAAGAGAGGAGTATGTTTCCAGCTCTCTCAGTAAATTGGGCAGGGAGACCCGAGGGTTAGTAATAAAGAAAAGTAAATCATCCGCGTACGCCGCGATTTTGTAGGTGGAACCCGCAACTGTAGGGCCGGAAATGTCAATGTTACCTCTAATTCGGCAAAGCAGGGGTTCCAGGGTCAGGATAAAGATCAGGGGTGAGAGGGGACATCCCTGCCTTGTGCCGTTAAGAATGGAAAATCTATCTGAAAGGAGACCGTTCACCCTGACCGCAGCAGAGGGATTGCTATACAGAGAGCAAATCCACCTGAACATCATCCTCCCCAACCCCACCTCCCGCAGAACCTCCTCCATGAATATCCAATTGACTCTGTCGAACGCTTTTTCTGCATCGGTCGACAAGAGCATCAGGGGCAACCCTTCCGAATTAGCCCTGTGGATTAAGTTCAACGCCTTAGTGGTGTTGTCTCTCGCTTCCCTTCCCATCATGAACCCAGCCTGGTCAGGGTGGACAATCTCCCCCAGCAATGGAGAGAGTCTCTCTGATAATATTCTGGCGAAGAGCTTCAAATCTGTGTTGAGGAGGGAGATGGGTCGGTAACTAGAACAAGAGGTAGGGTCTTTACCCTCTTTAGGGATGACTACTATATTAGCGGCCAGAGAGTCTCTCGGCAAGTGAACTTTTTCAGAGAGTGAGATATTGTTAAAGGCCGAGAGAAATGGGGGAAGCAACATGGAGCCCATCTTTTTGTAGTAAAGCAGGGGAAATCCATCCGGACCAGGGGCCTTACCAGTAGGGGAATTTTTAATTGCAGCCAAGTACTCCTCCTCTGAGATGGGTCTTTCCAGGGCATCCGCATCCTCAGGTTTAAGATGTTTCAACCCGGAGTTAGAAATGTACTTCTGGATACGCTGCCGTAGTTCCGTCCTGGCCCTCTCCGACCGCCCCCCATCTATTGAGTAGAGAGAGGCGTAAAAGTCTTTAAAGGCGGAGGCAATGTCTTTCGGAAGAGTGGCCCACCTGTCGCCAGACATGTGCACTCTAGGAACATATCCCCTCGCCCTCTGGTTCCGGAGGGCTCTAGCCAGGGTCCAGGACTCTATATTTCTTGTATATTGTGATGTTTCTAGCACTCCTAGACAGTGAAACCTTTCATATAGTCCTAATGTGTGCACACACTGGAAAGAACAAAAATAAAATCTGAAAATGTTCACTAAATCAGTGTAGGAGTCTGCATCAAGTATAAAGGCCTGGCCGATGCCTCCAGGGAGATGTAAGGGTTACATGATTTACAAAGTGAAATCACAAACGACTGTACTTTAATTAGGGAAGTTGATGTCAGCGCCAGTCCCTTAAGCTGGTGTCACACATAACGACGACGACAACGACGTCGCTGCTACGTCACCATTTTCTGTGACGTTGCAGCGACGTCCCGTCGCTGTCGCTGTGTGTGACATCCAGCAACGACCTGGCCCCTGCTGTGAGGTCGCCGGTCGTTGCTGAATGTCCAGCTTCATTTTTTGGTCGTCACTCTCCCGCTGTGACACACACATCGCTGTGTGTGACAGCGAGAGAGCGACGAAATGAAGCGATCAGGAGCCGGCACTGGCAGCTGCGGTAAGCTGTAACCAGCGTAAACATCGGGTAACCAAGGGAAGACCTTTCCCTGGTTACCCGATGTTTACGCTGGTTACCAGCCTCCGCTCTTGCTGCCAGTGCCGGCTCCTGCACTGTGACATGTGGCTGCAGTACGCATCGGGTAATTAACCCGATGTATACTGTAGCAAGGAGAGCAAGGAGCCAGCGCTAAGCAGTGCGCGCGGCTCCCTGCTCTCTGCACTGTGACATGTAGCTGCAGCACACATCGGGTTAATTAACCCGATGTGTGCTGCAGGAGAGCAAGGAGCCAGCGCTAAGTGCGGCTCCCTGCTCTCTGAACATGTAGCACAGCGACCTTATGATCGCTGCTTCTGCTGTGTTTGACAGCTAAGCAGCGATCATAACAGCGACTTACAAGGTCGCTGTTACGTCACCAAAAATGGTGACGTAACAGCGACGTCGTTGTCGCTGTCGTTTAGTGTGACACCAGCTTTAGTCTGCGAAGCATTTAGTCTGATAAATCGTACTCTAAGGCTAGGTTCACACTTCTGCTGTTTTGCATCAGTCACAATCTGTCGCCTTGAGGAATTACAGTATCCTGCAAAATATTTTGCAGGAATCCAGTTTTTCCCCCATAGACTTCTATTAGTAACGGACTGCGACTGATGATGCTGCGTTGAGTCCGCTGTGTTGTGGTCAGTCGTTTTTTTCAACTGACCGCCGGGCGGGAGCAACGCAGCCTGTAACGTTTTTGAGCAGTGCAATCTGTAGGATTTTGCTGCACATGCTCTCTGCACCTGTAACCAGGATACACATCGGGTAACCAAGCAATGCGCTTTAGTTAGTTACCCGATATTTACAGTGGTTACGTGTGCAGGGAGCCAACACTAAGCGGTGCACGCTGGTATCCAAGATAAATATCGGGTAACCAAGCAAAAAGTGCTTTGCTTTTAGTTACCTGATATTTACCCTGGATATGTGTGCAAGGAGGCCAACATTTCCCCACTTGGCTCAGCCTCCTCCCACACTCCGCATGTGTACACACACACTTGTCCCCGTCCCTGCGGCACTGATGTTCTCGGCGCCATGGCCCCGCTTGGCTCCGCCCCCCCACCCCCCTCCCGTAAACTGAGTCCGACACTGATTTCTGTTCTTTGTCATCCGTTGTACAACGCATCAGTCACATGCATCAAGCAACGCATGTGACTGATGCAAAATAACGGAAATGTGAACCTAGCCCAAGCCAGCGATCCCACCCAAACAAGCATACAGATGGGAAGAAAAGGCAATGCATGTGAGGACAACTGTGGGGTTTCCCTGATCACAAGACTAACACTGAAGACATAATTGGAGGTCATTTAAGATGTTTGCATATTTTACTAATTGAAGTAAAATGTGTCAGTTAAGCATGGAGAATATATGTAGACCTACTATGTGCTAAACGCCAACAATTAAAATGATTGCGCAAACCAAGCATGTGACCAACCTACCCTTTGTGTGGCCAAAGAATATTTTTGGTTGATATTGAAAACCTGCTGCACGAGCGCCTTTAGCCCCTTCAAACAACTGATTAGTGGGGTCACAGATTCCCATCCGTCTGATTTTTTTAACAGCCTATCGTAATCCCTTTTAGGCTATGTGCGCACTAGAAAGTGCCTTTTTCTTAAGAAAAATCCTGACTCTGAAAGAATCCTGCACTCGCGGTAAAACCGCACCTGTGATTTGCTGTGGATTTATAGCAAGTTGGTCCCTGTGCATTTTTACCATTATCTATGGCAAAAAACATAGGTACCTGTGGAAAAGAAGTGACATGCGGGTAAATCTGCGGGTATTAAAAAAAAAATGCAATGTGCGCACAGCATTTTTTAAAACTCATAGGATTAGCTGGGGAATGACTGCAAAAATGTTAGACACATTTTCTGCAGCAAATCCATGGTAAATCTGCAGTGTGCGCACAGGGCCTTAGGGTACGCTCACACCAGCGTATAACATGGCTGAGTGCTCTCTGTCTTATTGAATAGCACTTGCCCAGTGTTATACTACAGAGCAAGGCAGAGCAGTGATTTTTTTTTTTTATTTCCTCCCCTCCTCTGTTTGTTCATGCCAAAAATTGCTGCATTTAGTAATTTTTATTGTATCATGTACACTCATAAAAGTCTATGGGTGCCTATGAAACATCGGACTGCACTCAGATGACATCCAGCTGCTGTCTGATATATGAAGAAAAGGTGGAGAAATGACTATCTCCTCCACACCTGTGATATGAGTCTCACGTGAGAATCTAAGCACAGTGACTGACACTTTCATAACACAGCAGAGGTTGAGCTGTCATTAGCATATCACATCCGATGCTGTACACTAATAGCCCCTGATTTTAAAGGGAGTATTATTGACAGAAAATGACTATTCAAACTGAGCACAGGTGCTAGGTGCAACCTTAGCATGACCAAAAAGTTCAGTTCAGTGCACCTTCCCAGCTCCATGTTTATCCTCTGCCTCCAGCAAAACCAGAGCTGTCAATCAAAGAAGAGGAGACAGAATTAATGAAAAAAATACTACTGTTTAGATACCAAGTGCTTGGTTTGGACAGTCATCAGGTTTCCCCTTAGTTCCTTCCTAATAAGGATCCTAACTCCATTCTGGCACCTGGATTAGTGAACTCATCGCAGGCACCGTGACTATAGCTCCTTTTGAGAGATGTGCCAGAATGTAGGGGGTGTATGGACTGATTGGTAGGATCCTCATTGGGAAGGACTGTGCTCTAGCAGCAGTTTATGGGTATGTGCCCATGATCAGGGGTATGTGGCAATCTGGCCTCAGGGTATTTCCACTGCATCTGCTGTGTTCTGATAACTAGGGGAAAAGAGAGGTCTAAGGTTCACAAAGCAATAAACACAAGCCAAATTTATAACACTTGATCAAAGCCTTACTGATCCCTACACTAAGCTTCTTTGAGGCACAAATGGCGTTAGGGTCCCCTTTACAGTAAGTGCCACTGTCCTTTAAACCTTTGCCCTGTACAAATAAGGGTTTTATTTATTTTTGCCCTGGGTGAGTGTGCTGCAAATCTCCAGGGTTTTTTTTTCTTTAAAAAGTGCTGCAAAAATATAGTATGCGTTATACACTTACGATGGATCAATATACTGTGCGTTATACACTTACTATGGATCGCAAATGCTCAAGATATAATGTGAACAAGTTAATTATAGTGAAAAAGTCTAATATTTCCTTAGGTTTGCACAATTATAAGCCTCTGAGGTTTGTCTGTGGAACTTTTGTTTCCAGTCCAACTTCCAGGTATTGTTTAGTCACAAGACTGCAATTATCCCTGACTCATCGTCCAAGGTACTCGCACAGAGAGCGCTGCTCTGAAGTTAAGAGACTTTACCTGATGGACTGGATCTTGGTAAAAAATAAAAATATAGAAACTTATTAGGCTATGTGTCCACGGTAGAATGTACCTGCGGATTTTTCTGCATGAAAATCCGCGACTTTCGTGGCAAATCCGCACCTTATTTTTGACGCGGATTTACCGTGGATTTTTTTTTTTTTTTTTTTTCCCCCCATTCTATACCCAAAATCCGCAACAATAATTGACATGCTGCAGATTTTTCCGGATCAAAATCCGCGGCGGAAAAATCCGCAGCATGGACACAGCATTTCCAAAATGCCATTGAAATGGCTTGGAAGTGCCGCTGCTGCAGATTTTCGGAAAATCCGCGGCAAAATCCGCAGCGTGGGCACATAGCCTTAGACTGTCATTAGAGAAATTTTGTTCCAGATATAAAGATTCCAACCTGGCAAGGGAGCACTATATGGATCTGTGGGAGGTATATGTGACCACTTAAAGGGGTTGTCCTCAGAGTAATTATTGTTTTTGATATCAGTATTGGAATGTGGTTGACATGTAAAGTGAACCTTCCCTTTAAGGTTCGATTGGAGGAAAGATCTATATTTTGATAGAGCCCCATACACTGGAGACGCCATTAATTTTTGCAGAGATCTGAGCAGTATTGCACCCATGGTGCAGGTATGGGGGCCAGATGTGGGTATAGCAGCTATCCTCATCCTTGGTCATGATGCACGTTACCGCCTCTCTGGTCAATCACGCTGCTGCTGCTCGCTGCCGTCAGACACTTTTCATTAGTGCGGCAGCCTCCTTTATTTAAATCCACAGATGGAGACCAATTTACAAGCAAACAAAAGGAGCTCACCCAATTAAACCCAATCACAATAGGTCTGGAAGATAATTAGGTATAAATATAGACTTTCCATTTCAGAGAGAGCGCGTACATTTATCACATGTGGCCAGATGCTCTAGGGCTGCCCCCTAGAGGTTCACCGACGCATTGCACCTCTAGTTTAAATTTTTGGGCAAAACCAATACAATGACAGATTCTTTACCACAATTTTTTTTGGCAGGAGGGGTTCAGTGGTGACCACATTAGGTGGAGCTTAAAATCTGACCTTCTACTCCATATAACAGACCACAAGGGAAGCATGAATTTAATGGTTATTTCTCATGGAGATGTTTATACACATACAGCCTCTATAATGGGTACAATACTGGGCCTCACATTTTTTAGCACCTGAAACACTTTTTAAAGGGAATCTGCCTGCAGGTTTTTGCTATGTAATCTGAAGACAGCATGATGTAGAGGTTAACACTCAGATTTCAGTGATGCATCTCTGTTTACCTGCAATGTTTGTTTTAGCTTCAGGAGATTGTCTGTGCTGCACTAGGTCAGCTAATCCGACACACCCCCTGCTGCGATTAGCAGCTCACTGTGTATAGACATTGTATATAGAAAGCCTATTGTGGTGGGGCATCTCTCTCAGCTCTGCTGCATTGCTAAATCTAAAAACTGATTTTTTCAGAAACATTCCACCCCGTACACTAAGTGATACATCCTTGGAATCGGGGTCTCTTTGCCTACATTATGCTGCTCTCAGATGATGTATCAAAAAGCTGCTGACAGATTGCCTTTAAATACATCCCTCAAAGATGAACTTAAAGGGAACCTGTCAGGGGATTTATGCTTCCCAAACCATGAGCAGCATTAATCGCAGCCTGCCCGCATGATTGAGACCTGTCAATCACCTGCAGCAGCGCTGGGAAGAGCTGGATGGAGACGGGGGGCTGGATTAATGTCATCTCCGGCTGTGTTTCCTGGCCAGATCTTCAAAGTATATTTTCTCTGAAATGAGAGTCTCAGAGGATAATTTATATGGCTGCAATTCATACTGTCTGTGGTTTGGAAAGCATGAAAACTAAGTACTGTGCCCCCAACTGCACACTCAGGATTCTGCAATGTCGGGAGCAGGTGCTCATGTGACTGCATGTATGTGATTTCCATGTGATCAAAGTAGAACTTTTTTGGGCTAAAAGCAAAAGGCAATGTTTGGTAGAAAACTAACACTAAACATTACCCTGAAAACACCATCCCCACCGTCACACATGGTGGGAGCATCCTGCTGTGGAGAGGCTTTTCTTCAGCAGGGGCAGGGACGCTGGTCAGAGCTGAGGGGAAGATGGATGGAGCTAAATACAGGACAATCCTGGAGGAGAACCTGGTAGAGGCTGCAAAAGACTTGAGACTGGGGAGAAGGTTCACCTTCCAGCCGGACAAGAACCCTAACCACCCTGCCAGAGCTATAATGAATGGTTTGGAAATATAACACAAGAAACGAACCAATTTGTACGAGTATAATAGCCATGTTCACAGAATATGAAAGCAATATGTTTGGCCAACCCATTGACCCCTAGCAAACTGCATGAGGCAAATGGACATATCGCATGAAGCTAACAAAACAAAGGAAGAAGGAGGCGATCAATTGTCCCGATGTATGCACATATATCAAATTTTATTAAGAATATATGGAACCAGGTAGGTGGGTGAAATTAAATATATACAAAGAACAAAAAAGAAAACTATCCACACTGAATAAAACACATCATGTCCCATTAGTTTCAGATGAAAATGGTCAATACCATATAAAAAAAAAAGTGAAGTGTGTAAACATTATCTGCCATCAGATGGCGCTAAAAATTCAAAGTTCACAATACTGGTGTCCCATGAAAAATGTGATACATGCAACCTTGGAACATCACCATGTAGATATAAGATGGCTATAAATAATTACCAGATAGTAGCAATGCCTTTGTTGGATCAAGTGGAGTTGAGGTCCTTGCGTCCAGCACCCAACGCGCGTTTCGGCATGTAAGACTCCGTTAGGGTCCTTCATCCTCTGCATGTACTTAATCTCACCCACTTACCTGGTTCCGTATATTCTTATGTTAATAAATGGTTTGGATCCAAGAACATTCATGTATGTATTGCTATAAGGCTACTTTCACACATCTGTTTTTTCCCATCAGGCACAATCTGGAAAAAAACGGATCCGACTCCGGATCCGTTTTATCCCCATTGATTTATATAAGCGCCGGATTGTGCCTGATGGCCTTGCGTTGCACCCTGCGCAATTGGCTAATGCGGCGGGTGGAGTGGATGGAATGTCTCTTGTAACGTTTTTTGTCTCTGACAAAAAAACGCATCGCGACGCATCCGGCGTGATTTACAATGGAAGCCTATTTATGCCGGACCTGGCATAATGCGGCAAAAACCGGATGCGGCCGCCAGATCCGTTTTTTTAAAGTGAGCATGCTCCAATTTATTGTAAAAAAACCGGATCCGGCAAAAAAAAAAAACGGACGAAACAGATGCAAAAACGGATGTATCGGATCCGTTTTTTGACGGATCCGGTATACCAGATCCGTAAAAAAAAAAAAAGGATCCGGTGCATTCGTTTTTGCATATTCTGCGCCGAATCCGTTGCACCAGGCACACGCCTGATTGTGCCTGATGCCAAAAAACTGATGTGTGAAAGTAGCCTAAGGAAGCAGTAGCTTTGCATAGTTTGGTCACGTGCAGACTAGACGTGTGCAGCCTCTCTCAATGCAAAGCCGAATACAGTCTAGTGGGAATGTGTCCGTATGTAAGCAAACCACTTCTAGATGAGCTGGCAAATCCCCATCCCAGGCATTCTCTCGTGTACTATTGGGATGGCGCATCCTTAGATGGAGCGGTGTAATCCAAACATACATGCAGGGGGTGGGATATCAGGCATGGAGGAGGCGTGGCCTGTAAGAATAGGAGGAGCTATATACACACACCGTGTGTGTGTATATATATATATATATATATATATATATATATATATAAATAAATAATAAAATATACCATACCCAGCAAGTATTGGATGCTGTTTTTTCCTGTCGAGATGCAGAAACAGTGCATGAATTTGAGCAGCAGCCCCCTCCCCATATGTTGATAAAACAAGAGAAGACCACCCTCCTATATACTAGCCCACATACAGGCTGTATGTGGGCTAGTATATAGGAGGGTGGTCTTCTCTTGTTTTATCCACATTTACAGGAGCAGGAATGGGCACAAATGACCTAAAGTGGGCGTGGTTTCCCAATCTTACAATTTACAGTCTTTGCAGACACGATAAAGGCGCAGATTATATCCCAGAATATTCCCTTCACCCAATCAAGACGGAAATCTATTGACCTTCTCAACATGGCTGATCTGACCTTCCCAAGATGGCCGCGGTAGTGCCCCACGTCACCTGACGGCCGCGCGGACATCCTGTCATGTGACTCAGGCTCACGTGACTGATAGATATCCTTTTTTTTTTTTTTTTTTTCTTTTTTCTTCTTCCAACGAGTGAAAGGCTGGACGGGGGATGATGAAGGAGGCGACACCGAGTCACGGACGGGTAGTTTGATGCTGAGCGATGCCTTCCAATAAGTCCGTGTCTGACGCCCCCATCGTCCAATTCAGGAACTGCCGGATCCTCAGAGACCATAAACTTCAATGGTGCGTGACCTGCGGGCTGCAGAAATGTAGGGGGCGGGCTATCAAAACTTGTCCAATCAAAAGTGTAGCGGTATCACTTGGCAACCTATCAGAACGCTGCTTTCGTTTTTAGTTGAGCTAAGAAATGTAAGACGGAATCCGATTGGTTGATGTGGGGAAACCCCTCCTCTTTCGTTTTGCTTTAGATTTAATCCATGCTCTGACTTCATGGACATTGAATTATAGTCTGTGGACAGATTTGGGGGTATTTTATTGATAAATAATCGTTAATAAAAGGTGGGGATGAGGGTCAGCGACAATTGACAGAAATGTGTTGTCTGTAGTAAAATTCCTTTAATTTTTCAATAAGCAGGAAAAGAGCAGATTGTGTTTATTTCTGCACAGTTTTGTACAGACATTATCATGAGTAACAGCTCGGTTCTAGCCGCCTTGGTCCTGTTAGGTGGGAGTCTGTCTTCACTTTTGTGCCGGGTATTCTGGCTGCTTCTTGGGCTTTCTAGGCTCCTCCACCTCATGACTTGGTGTGAGGATAGGTGACAGAGGCGTCCAGGATGCCGGGTGCAGAAATGAAGGCCGGTTGCCAAAGAAAAGCTGATTGGACGCCAGATCTGGGGTGGGGGGGGATCTGAATTGCTCATTTGCAGTCCCTACATAAGGGTATGTCCAGATATGGCGGAAAAATCCCCACGCACGCACGCACAGATCTCGCTGCAAGTTCACAGAAAAATCTGCATTCACTGGAGTTGGGGGCTAGCAATGTGTGCCGTGTCCGGATTCCAGCTTCAGATTCGACTACCAAGACGTTAATTCTGGCCAAAGATCACGCCATCCTGTTTGTACATCCCAGCACAGTGCAGGCGAATCCGATCACATAGTGACCCGCAAGGCCGCTGCAAGCAAGTTTCAAGGAGTAGGACTTTTTGTTACTTGCTTGCAGCGGTACCCTGCAGGTTACCATCCAACCCCATTCATTTGCACTATGATGTATCGGTGATCTTTTTCCCATGTGACCTAAACCTCCATACAACCTCAGCCTTACTGAGGTGTGAGGTGCGCTGAGTTTCGTTATTACAAGGATCAGATGATATCACCAGCACTAGGCCCATCTCTCTGTCCCTTCTCTCATAGGGAGGATCTGTGGGTGCGACAAGGGAAGATTCTTAACCCCGAAAAACTTTTCTTTGATGAGAAAGGTGCAGCTGATGTCCAGGTGGACTGTCAGGGGAGAATTGTTGCCCCCGGATTTATCGATGTCCAGATCAATGGTAAGAGACTACCGCCTAGATGGCGGAGGGGGCACACACTAACTGGGAGGCAGAGTGCTGCGTCCCCTTTTGAGTTTTTCCTGCACATCTGGGAGGTCTACACTAGCGCTGCATCCCCTTTGGGCCGTATTCAGATAACTAATATATAAAGCTCAGTGTATGTATGTGTGTATGTTTGTATGTATGTATGTATGTATGTATGTGTGTGTGTGTGTGTATGTCTGCTAAAGGAATTCGCACTGTCACATTTACAATCACGAAATTTTGCACGAACACTCCATATGACACAGGGAACATCATAGAATATGTTTTGACGGGAAAATGTAACCCCACACTTTACAGTTACTTTCCAAAATCCTGCTTCCATTAAACTGAATGGAGGTGGGAGCTACAAGATATTAATATCATCTGTTAGTGTTCTATAGGAACAAAATAAACTGTTAGTATAAGAAGCTTATGTGTGAGGTAATGTGATGTCGGTGGTGAGACGGATAGAGAGACAGCCCGGGAAAGAGACAGACAAAGACAGCGTGGGAAAGAGACAGACGGGGAAAGAGACAAACAAAGATAGCCCGGGGAAAGAGACAGAAAGAGACAGCCCGGGAAAGAGAAAGCCCGGGGAAAGAGACAGACAAAGACAGTTGGGGAAAGAGACAGACAGGGAAAGAGAGAGACAGACAGACACAGATTGATACAGATAGAATGATACAATTACAGTCGGAGAGATAGAAACGGACAGACAAAGACATAGACACAGACAGACAGCGACACACAGACAGAGACTGGGAGAGAGACAGAGAGAGACAGTTACTATCCCGGGCAACGCCAGGTACTACAGCTAGTCTGTATATAAAAACATCTTTTTGTTGCCCTTGGGAACTTGAACCTTCAATCATTTAATCTCTTACATTATATACTGAAGTATATAAGGTTAATGATGGTTTCCAGTGAAGGCCAGCCTGTGGCTTGGCATCACAGAGGTGACATCAGACCACCGGCTGCCTTATTAACCCGTCAGCTTTCCACACACGCACTGGTGATCTCTTTATTATAAATATCACAATCAGTGATTGCCAGAAGCATCTAAATGGTTAAACCCCCGTGATAGGAGCTAGCTCCAGTCGCTGCTGGTATTGGCAGATGCTGGCTGTAAAACAGCTGGGATCTGCTTTGTATGGAATAGGCTCAGCTCCTGAGTCCGCTCCACACACCACATACCCTGTGATGAATATGTACCTTACAGGTCGTTAAAGGGTTATTCCGGCACCCCTCACTTTCGCATTGGGTGGTGAGTGGCCCTGGTGGAGTCACATCTACAGATCGGCGGGTAACTGGTACCATTCATCTCCCAGTGCAAGAAAAACCCTTTAAATCTCTGTATAATGCAAAGTTGTGCAACTTTGTAAAATAGCAATCCCTTCCCAGTCTCAAGATCTCAGCTTGCTGTCAGTGAATGGGAGCTTTCTTGTCTTCATCCAGATACATCTTTACTAGTTTATTAATTCCCTTCAGGTCACAATGGGAAGAACCCTGACAATATTGGGTCGGGGTCGGCTATTGACTCTTCTGATAGCCATTTTATCTGCGACTTTTCAGACACCTTTTTTTCCTTCCTTTCTGTGTTTTTCTTCCTTTAGGGGGATTCGGGGTGGATTTTTCCCAGGAAACGGATGAAGTGGAAGAAGGGATTTCTCTGGTGGCTCGTAATGTCCTCCCGCATGGAGTGACCTCCTTCTGTCCGACCATCGTAACCTCGCCCTCGTCTGTCTACCACAAGGTACATTATTTACAGGTGTGAGATACAAATGGTGCCGTGATTTAGGTAGTACGACGCCAAGTAATTCCATCACCTCCTGTACGGTATCTCATTTTTTCTTTATAACTATACATATACTGTATTTTTCGTTTTATAAGGCACACCACAAATTTAAAGAAAAAAAAGGTAAAAAAGAAAATATATGGAGTCTGTTTTATAATCCGGTGGTGTCTTACCGGGGAGTTGGGAGGCGGCAGCGTTGGTGGAGCTGGGACACAGGAGGCAGGGGCGGTGCTGGAGAATGGTGGTGCAGGCGGGGCCCCAGATGGTCATTGCAGGCGCTGGCTCTGTGTTGGGGCTGTGGGCGCTGGCTCTGTGTTGGGGCTGCGGGCGCTGGCTCTGTGTTGGGGCTGCGGGCGCTGGCTCTGTGTTGGGGCTTTGGGCGCTGGCTCTGTGCTGGGGCTGTGGGCGCTGGCTCTGTGCTGGGGCTGTGGGCGCTGGCTCTGTGCTGGGGCTGTGGGCGCTGGCTCTGTGCTGG